>NW_022605577.1:1350946-1354248 GCF_008692095.1 Etheostoma spectabile | reverse complement strand
GCTCAGAAGCGTATTTATCTCCAAAACACGTCATATTTTTATCTTTGTAAAACTTAAAACGGGGATACTAGACCTAGAGCTGTTCTCTTTAGAGGCTGAGCCCCCCCCCTAAAGGTCCTATTTTTAATATATATAATTAGAATTAGAAAAGTTTATTATTTCATGGATTTCACAAATCTCAGTATGACTTGTTATGCCATAAAATGGCGCAAGTAACATCTGCACTTGACCAGAGCCGGTCTGACTCATCGGGTATGACGCGTTATGCCGTAAACCGGTTACATCTGAGCATGCGCGACTCAAATCTCCACTTGACTTGCATCGGGGCGTGACAATGGTTTAAAATCCCGCTATGTTGTAGTTTTAATTTCACAATTATATTTTACCAGGCTCAGTATGGGTGGAAAACGGAGAAAAAGTAGACATTGATGTAGCTAATCCACAGGCAGCAGTTAGCTTTTAACAATGCTTTGCGATTCTAGCTAGCTGGTTAGCATAGACAGTAACCGTGCTGTTGTTAACTGGTTGCCAGACTGTTTATTTATTAAATTGAAACATATATAAAGCCAAATATTGCACTAAATGGTATTGAATATCATTTTCAGCGTACATTACTTGTGCATGTAGCCATGTTGACGCAACGCTAAGTAGCTTCTTTGTTAGCAAAAATATCCACTTACCATTTCATAGGGCGTTCTATTATTCATTTCCTCTTCTTTCCTTACTTTATGACATTAAGTGTTACTCACCAAAGTTAATAAGTAAGAGTGGTAATAACTTCTCATTCAATGCTCGAGGTTGATTAAGGTTTGTAGCCATGTTGACGTAATGCTAAGTAGCATCGTTGTTAGCAAAAAAGATCCTCTTCAAAGTGCATTCCATTGCTTATTACCTCTTCTTTCCTGACCTAAAGTATTGCTCACCAAAGTTATATAAATAAGAGTGGTAATAACTTTTCATTTGATGCTCAAAGTTTATTATCAAAAGGATCCCAGTCCTCATTTTCTCCTCCACTGCTCCTTTGTCACTGTCACTCCCGCTCCCCCTCCCGGACATTTATTACCTCTTTATCAACTACTTCATAATTATCCTGTGTCTCTCTCTGCCTACTTCTTCTTCCGTGTCTCCCCTCTCTTTCCTCTTTCTGTCAACCTTTTCCTATCTCCCTCACCCCTCGTCCTCTCCTCTGGCTTCCTCCAGAGGCCTGCTAATATATTTGTTATCAACCTACTCCCTAATTAACATGCCCCCTCTCTGTCTGAGGCTCTCGTATCTCCAGTACTCTGTCGAGGGGTCTTCTGCACTCCCTCCTATTCCACTTTGACTTCTTCCACATCTTCCCTTTTAAATAGATGAATTTCGGGACGACTCCTCATCCTCACTTCTGAGGCTCTATTATCTGCAGACAGACAATTTGTCTGTCTGAAAACCAGCGGGGCGCAGCGATCTATTTTCTGTGTGAAGTGTATCTCCATCCCTCTTAGCTTCCCTTGCTTTACAGTAGCAGTGTGTCTCTCCATATGTCTGTCTCTGGGTTTTTGTGTGTGGTATTGTAGTCTCGGAGTCTTTGGCAGGCTCCCATGCTGGGTTCATGGGGCGTCTGTGTGAGAGCCATTAGCATTCACTTGAAATGTTGACCTATAACATCTCCTCCTCAGTGGAATTTGCTCTTAAGCTCCTATTCTTGAAAAGGAAAAAAAAAAAAAATATATCTCATTTGTTTTGTACATTTGACATTAGGAAACAGCTTTCAGAGAAAACATTTGTTGTAGAATAAAGAATTGTTTTTACGCCCTTTCTGCTTCTTACCCAGCACCCAACACTATTAAATGTAATCTGTATACTCTTTATATATTTTATCAAGACCACCTTTAACATTTTGGATTTTTTTTTATGGAAACATGCAGAATTTGAACATCTCTGTCAGTGCAAGTACTGTCAATCAATCAATTATTCAATCAATCAATCTGATAAGCCTCAAACTGGACTATATGTTCTCACCCGTACCTGTAGCAATACACCCACATAAATTAATTTTTTTAACATGGTGGTGTTTTAGTCTAAACAACCGGCTCAGCCTATACAGAGCTGAAGTGACACCAGAGGAAAACCACATCGAGGAAATCCACATTGACATTTGTAATAACAGAAAGAACAAAAATAATCAGCCTTGGAACACAACCTTACGCCAAGTTGTCCATAGGACTAAATAAGGATGGTATTTTTTTTTAATTGTTGTCTCCGTTTAATATTTCAATCCGTAGTAGAATCGGCTGCAGTTAGTTCAGACGTGTGTGTGTAATAACAGACAGAAAGAAAGGAACAGTGAGCTGTAGAAGCTAACCTAGAAATAACATCGGGGTCCCCGTATCTCATATGAACGGTGTCATATGTTAAGCATACTCAAGCTGCAATGCATGATAATTTAGGAATAATTACAGTGGCAGTGAATACTTAGCAGATGCAATGCAGTAATATACTGTAGGACTGGGAGAATAGCTTTTGCCCAGATTATAAGTATATAAATGTATATTCTTTCATGAAACATAGGTACTGATTTGATTAGCATTGTGATTTTCATTTTTCATTTCTGATCATGAGACATTTCTAAAAACTAATTGTTTTCCTAAAAGAATGCACATCATATGTCAGTCAGTTAGTCTGACATTTATTTCATTTGTAAAGAAGTGGATAACATGGATAGTCTGCTGTTGGTCTGCTTTGCTGGAAATGAATGAAAACAACGACAAATGTAGAGATATATGTCTCTCCTACATTCTTTGTTTTTCAGTGAGGTCTGACCATTTTTAAATACAGTCCATGTTATCCTAGCATCCTAGACATGGACGTTATACATATATGTATATATACCGGGCAAAAGTTTGGAACCATCTTCTCATTTCATGTGTTTTCTTTATTTTCATGACTATTTACGTTGTAGATTATTCACTGAAGGTATCAAAACTATGAATGAACACATATGGAATTATGTACTTAACAAAAAAGTGTGAAAGAACCAGATGGATTCTACATGCCTGGTTCCCACCGTGAAGCATGGAGGAGGAGGTGTGATGGTGTGGGGGTGCTTTGCTGGTGACAATTTTGGGGATTTAATTAAAATTGAAGGCACACTGAAACAGCATGGCTACCACAGCATCCTGCAGCGGCACGCCATCCCATCCAGTTTGCGTTTAGTTGGACCATCAATTATTTTTCAACAGGAAACTGACCCCAACACACACCTCCAGGCTGTGGAATGGCTATTTGACCAAAAAAGAGAGTGATGGAGTGCTGCGCCTCCA
>NW_022605577.1:1349488-1350936 GCF_008692095.1 Etheostoma spectabile | reverse complement strand
ACCTGAACCCAATCGAGATGGTTTTGGGGAGAGCTGGACCGCAGAGTAAAGGCAACGGGGCCGACAAGTGCTGAGCATCTCTGGGAACTCCTTGGAGACTGTTGGGAAACCATTTCAGGTGACTACCTCTTGAAGCTCATCAAGAGAATGCCAAGAGTGTGCAAAGCAGTAATCAGAGCAAAGGGTGGCTACGTTGAAGAAACTAGAATGTAAGACTTGTTTCAGTTATTTCACACTTTTTTGTTACGTACATAATTCCACATGTGTTCATTCATAGTTTAGATGCCTTCAGTGATAATCTACAATGTAAATAGTCATGAAAATAAAGAGACACGCATTGAATGAGAAGGTGGTTCCAAACTTTTGGCCCTTAACATATATACAGACATATATACAGACATATATATATATATATATATATATATATTCCTTATAATTGTGTGTTATCCTGACTATACTACTGCTAAGCACAGTAAAAAAAAAAAAAACAAAAAGCAAAAAAAGGAATCTATCCACAGCCTCATTAACCTGTAGATAGATGGCAGTGGTTTGGCGAGGCCGGACTGCAAGCTGTAAGCCTTCACTCTGCCCATACAGCTAGTGGAAAAAAATGGGGAGCTCAATCAATACGCTAAGTGTGTGTGTGAGTCTGGTTTGTGTTCAACAGCGTGTGTTTATGTGTGTTTATGTGTGCAATTTGCATTAAATGTGTCAGATGTGCACCTGTAACCACGCACGGGCTATCTAAATGTGTATTGATCCTGTGGTATTGTTCTGGGTATCTGATGGCCTGCTGTGTTTGAGTTTCATTAAGTTTGGCTCGCACACAAATATGAAGACGGATGAAGTCAACTGAAGCATGAATCAGCGTGATTTTCGAAAGTAGTTGCAGGACATTTTTCAGCTCTCAGGAATTTTCAACTCGGGACCTGATACATTTTGGGTAGTATGCGGACATTTCTTTATTCCCAGCTCTCAGCAAGCGGGAATTAATCCCCCCTTTCAATTCCATGGATATAGTGCCTGGAAACAACAACTCACAATGGTAACTCTTTTGTTTTGAGCACATTATACAAAATAAATAACTGGACCGAAACTTTAGTTCTACAGACAGTTTTAGTTTTTTGACTTCGTTTTCTATTTGGGTGCACACATTTAGCTAATTTCAGGTTCATTATCTCGGGTTAAGTTACGTTCTGTGAAATTAATACCTTTTTGAGTTATCAGTTCCTGGGGAGTTTCTGCTGGGGGTCAGACAAAAGGACCTCCAATTGACTCTATGCTGTTTAAATAGGGAATGGATAATTGGACTGCGCCAAATTTCCCCACATCATGGGGGTGGCAGAGTATTCAATTTCTGAGTTGGGTTCTTTTCTTTGCTAGTTATACTTTGTTATGATTATTTGATTGATTTGTCCTTAGTTCATATTAGGTAGCGTTGGTTTAAC
>NW_022605577.1:1348436-1349478 GCF_008692095.1 Etheostoma spectabile | reverse complement strand
GTTATTGTGGTTTGTCTATATAATGTCTTTGTCTACCCCCCTTAGTGGAAGAATGTCCCCCATGTCTCAGTCTTGTTAGGTCTGATTGGTCTGTCCAGGTCTGTTTGGTCCAGTTTATGTCACCTGAGTTAAGTTCTGTTTAGTTGACCTCTTTTATGGGCCCAGAAATCTCTTTTCCCCAAAAAATTAGTTTTTGTTTGTTTTTTGTAAATGAAAACCTATATTTTTTAGAAAACCTACGTAACGGCTCCTCATGCCTGCCAGCTTGGTCCCTCACGGTGCCACTCGGCCAGCCATGCCAAAGGACTTATAAATGAACTTCCATATTCAATGGTAAATATCTTAACCCTTGTGTTGTCTTCCTGTCAACCATGAAAAAAACATATGGGTCACTTTTTGGCAACATTGCTTTTGCTTTTTTCGAGATTTTTTTTGTCACTTTTTCAGTTGTGGGTGCTTTTTTTTAAATGTTTTTTCCAAAGTCTTTTAATATTTTTAACGTTGACATTTTCGACGGCCCATTTTTTTTGACAAAGAAAAAATTTGACCCAGGGACAACATGAGGGTTAATGAAATAGCACGACGTGGTGTCAACATAAAATGCAGCACTTTCAAGCCGGAGAGAGTTCACTTTGCAGCGAAAACAAAATACTTTCACCCAGGAAACGCTTATTCGTATCTCGGGAGTGTTTTAATCCAAACCACTATCTTTTTTCCTAAACTTAACTAGGGATTTTGGTGCCTAAACTTAAACTTTGCCCAATGACCCAATAACGTATTAACTTTCGTTTTACAGTAATTTTTGGAATTTACGGTCAATGAGCCTAATTTTTTGGAAATTATACCTAATGTTTGAGTTAGAAAAGCAGAAATTAAAGGAATGTATGTTGATGGATAATCACAGACTGGAATATATCAACTTTTGCTCAACAATACTATTTTGAAACCACTTCAATTTTTTTTCAAATGCTATAAAATTGAATAAGACGCCCCAAAATGTTGATTTGTACTTGCCAGAGAGCGTTGTGTGGAATTAATCATG
>NW_022605577.1:1347794-1348426 GCF_008692095.1 Etheostoma spectabile | reverse complement strand
TAGTTAAAAAGAACATTGATATAGCAAAACGGGTCAATTTGACCCGAGGACAACATGAGAGGAGGAGAGAGAGGAGACAGCCAATCAGACGCAGGTTAACCCTCATGTTGTCCCTGAGTCAATTTTGACCCGTTTTCAGTTAATTTTTGTTTTTCTTTGTCACGAAAAGAAAATGGGCCGTCGAAAATCTCAACATTAAAAATATCAAAAAACTTTGGAAAAAAATCACAGAAAAAGCAAAAGTAATGTTAAATAAAAGTGACCAAAACATGTCTTATTTTATGGTTGACGGGAAGACAACACAAGGGTTAACATACTTCTATTTTAGACATTGTAAGGTCCATTGAAGAAGTTGCATTGATCAATTTGAAGGGGGGGGGGGGTTAAGGGGGGTACTGGGGGGGGTACTGTATTTTTATAGCGCTTTTCCAGTCTTAACAACTGCTCAAAGCGCTTTTACATCTACAGGAAACATTCACCATTCACACACTGTGGCCGGGCCTGCCGTACAAGGTGCCACCTGCTCATCAGATAAACACTCACACACACTCACACTCCGATGCGCAGCACCGGGGACAACTCGGGGTTCAGTGTTTTGCCCAAGGACACTTCGACAATGACTGCAGGGGCAG
>NW_022605577.1:1344308-1347784 GCF_008692095.1 Etheostoma spectabile | reverse complement strand
CCACCAACCTTCCGATTGGCAGGCAACCGCTCTACCACTGAGCCATAGCCGCCCCTTGTACTTAACACAAAGTCCCACACCTCCTCACTGGTGGTTCTTGTCTTTGTCTTTCAAATAATCTCTTTGACATTCTCACCATTATTCTCCTCTCATGCTTGTAGCGGGTTATTCAATAGATGATTGGATAAGAAATAAAGTTTCTCTCATGCTTTTGCATGTTTCCTCCCTCCTTTTAAAATAATTATGAAGCATTTCTCTGCAGTCTCCTGAGATGATCTTGATGAAATAATTTGAGTAACCGCAAGATAGTATGTGTCTGATCATACCTAAACATTAAACAAAATGCTTAAGTTGTCATTGTAATATAATTGTTGTGCATTGCATAGTAAGAACACATTAAGATACATATAAGGGGTCAGCCAATTGTTAAAGTGATTAAAAAAAGGGAACGCACATTTTTGCAGAAAGATTACTACAATATTTACACAAAGTTTGCTCTAAAGTATGCTCAACAATTTGTGTTGAGTTTTTCTTGTGTGATAACATGCTATCCATTCAAGACATATAAAAAAAATCCTTAAAAATTACAACCCATTGGCAAATTGTAATTCAATCAAATGGTAGATAGATAGATAGATAGATAGATAGTAGATGTTTATTGATCCCAAGAAAAATGGGAAATTCCTGTGTAACAGCAGCAAAAATCAGTCACAAAGCACAAATATAAGTGTAAATGAAATACTTGGAAAAATATACATACATACATACAATATACATGAAATATACATGGTACGTTAATTGAGTGTACACAAATTAATAAGGTAGGCAGGAGAGATTTAAAACTTACTCGTTCGCTTGACTAAGTGAAAAACCATAACACCTTACCCCTAATTTCTCAAAGAAATATAGTATGTAATTATTAGTTATTATAGTTTTTCAAAAAAGTTCCACAAGAATTTAAAATGATGTGTGCCTGTGCAAGCCTTAATGTTAAGAGCAGGAAACGTTTGGACATTGCCACCACAACATAAAATGGAAATCTGGGATGAGAAACGTAAAACCTTGCCTCGGCCCATAATCATTTTTTGGACACTCCCTAAACTGTGAGAAAGAAATTTTGAGACAGTGAAACCATAAAAATAAACGATTGTCCTAAAGATAATACTCTACATGTATGAAAATGTTGATAGGTATATTAGTATTTAAGTAGTTACAGCAGGGGAGATTTAGGGCTCTGGGTCGTATTTGTAGCGCCACCAGTAGACAAACAGGAGCAACATTTGTTTTGAAGCATTTGCACATCGTTAGATATGTAGTTTTATAAAGTATCCGGGCTCCCAGGGGGGACAGTGTGAAACAGCGGGAGGAGAATAATAAGGATAAGAAACCTGAGCAAAACAATCGAGTCTCAGACCTCGCGGGGCCCGAACCTCAAAAGAAAGGGAAGAAACCAGGTCAAATTGTTAATAATAATAATAAAGGCAAATCCTAACATACCTCCCACAAGTTTTCACATAAGCACATGATGCCCACCATCTCTCCATAGGCTGTTCTCTCCAACTCTTTGTCTTCCTTTATTCTTTTCATCCCTACGTCATTATTTTACTCTCAGGTTTTCTTCTCTTATCGCTCTTGTTCTCTCAGTATAATCACCATGTTATCACAGTAAATCCTTCAGACTGAAGTCTGCTGGCTTCATGGGGATTTGTAATAGTTTCCTCATTTATTTTATAATACCGTGCGTTAGTTATTTTAGTCAGAGATAATGTTCGACTTTCCTATTTCCAGAGACTAAAAGGAGATCCAAAAAGCGCTGTGCCAAGAATCCAGCTGTAATTGCTGTCTGGAGATTTTATTTTTTTCTTTATCATCTTTTTCAGAAGTTGTTAGCGAGCCCCAAAGAAGTCAGACGACCCTTTATTTCCCCCTTTAACACAGACAGCTAACATTTTTGTCATTGGTGCTGCATTGGTGTGGATTGTAACTGATGAATCCTAATTCAAGGATTCAATGTGTAGCAGAACAAAACAAATTGGGAATGCTTCAATTTCAACAAAATGGCCATCAGTCCCACAATTAGTTCCGCTTCCACTCCATCGTGATCCATAGCTGATTCCCTGAAAAGGCCAAGGCTGTTGTTCAGCAGCTGCTTGATTTACAACTCCCTTCCAGTAACCTTTGAGATGTGTGGTATACTCGCTGCTCACTTGTTCACTGGCTTGTGAGTAGTCTGATTGTATCTTTAGGGGTTTTATCACTTTTTTTGTATCAGTTTCTGTTAAAGGAGGTTCTACTTATCTGAACTGAGGGCGTTATATGTTGCACATACTGTATTGTAAAGCTCTGGGAGGCAAATGTCTGATTTGTGACTTTTGGCTGTGAAGTAAATTTAACTTGACTTCCTGAGCTGCGCTGAAACCAAGTAAATGTTTCAGCTGAAATCATTCATAGTCATATTTTCATGTATTTTTAATACAATGACAATGATATGTTTAGGGCTGTCCTCGACCAAAGAAATTCTTAGTTGACTAACACTTACATGATATTGTCAATTAATCAATTAGTTTATTTATTTGACAGAGCCTTTGAGTTGTGGTCGAGACTAGCCTGCTGTAGAAAAGCACAATATAAATGTGGTTATTAACCATCTGTAAAACTGAGTTTCTACGCAATTAATCCTGCAAAAGCACCTCTTTAAATCTTGTGTTCACCAGAAAATGTGCTCATAAGTTTCTTGGAAATGAGTAATTAAGCATGAATAAGCATAAAAAATGACTTATCAACTGAAGAAATCTTCAAAATCGACTAACACCAAAACCACAGATTAGTCAACTAAATGACTAAGAGAGGAGAGCCCGAGACATTTTTTGGAAAAGTATTTTTTTTTTTTGTGCCTTTATGACAAGAGTTAGATTGGAAGATATAATTATATAATACCGCTCTGCTAAAAATGAAGCTAGAGCCAGGAGAACGTTAGCTTAACTTGGCATAAGGATAAAGAGTAAACAGTTAGCTTGGCTCTGTTCATGCTAATATCGTTCACCTAGCACACCTTAAGCTCTGTTAGCACATTTCATTTCGCGTGTTTGATTTGTACAAAACCATGATGTAAAAGCAACAGTTTGTGGCTTTATTTGTTAAAGGTTGTTTGTTTTTTAACCTTTGGACAGATTCCTGTTAGCTGTTATAGGAGACTGTTAGCTTAACTTGGCGTAAGGATAAAGGGAAAAGGTTAGCATGGCTCGGTTCAAAGCTAATAATATCCACCTAGCACACCTTAAGCTCAGTTAACAAATTCAATTTTGGGTGTTAAGTTTGTACAAAACCAAGATGTAAAAGCAACAGTTTGTGGCTTTTAGTTAAAGGTTGCTTATGTTTTTAACCTTTGGCCAGATCCAGGTTAGCTGTTATAGGAGACTGTTAGCTTAACTTGGCGTAAGGATAAAGGGGAAAAGGTTAGCATGGCTCGGTTCAAA
>NW_022605577.1:1340197-1344298 GCF_008692095.1 Etheostoma spectabile | reverse complement strand
TATCCACCTAGCACACCTTAAGCTCAGCTCACACATTCAATTTTGGTTGTTTAGTTTGTACAAAACCAAGATGTAAAAGCAACAGTTTGTGGCTTTATTTGTTAAAGGTTGCTTGCTTTTTTAACCTACGGACAGATCCAGGTTAGTTGTTTTGAATCTTTATGGCAAGCTAAGCTAACGGTGAGACACAAGAGTCAATCTTCTCCCCTAACTCTCAGCAAGAAGACAATATGTTGAACTTTTGCTTTAAGATTTAAATCCTCCCCTAATACTATGGATCAATTCGACTAACTGTATCATTTTAGAGGGATCACAGTGACTGGATGAAACCCAACTTGTAACAGCAGGACAATGTCTGCTCTGTCCTAGTGTATTGACAAACTGATCTTTCCGTCTGACTCTACCCTAGTGGGTGTTTTTTCTCATCTGGAGCTGGCTGTGTCAGTGTGTAACGCCACAGCACCACGAGCCAGCCTGTGCCTGTGAAGGGATAACAACACGAAACAGATTCCAGGTTCCGTCTGACGTTTTCACACTGACGGAACACAAAGTCCTTGTCTGTCTGAATCTGCTGAAGAACGAGACTTCTCAAAACACCATATCCCCCGTGTAGCGCCCAGGTACGTGGGTGGCCTTGATGGTCCGCCATGCAGGAAGAACTGACCTAAAAAACAACGGCTGCCGTGTCAGGCCCTTTTCCTGGGGCCCCCAGGTACAGCTTGGCTAGACAAACAGACAAAGAAAAAGAGGATGTTATGTCATTTAAATGGTTTGATGACATATCTTGAAGCCCATACCTGAGGCGGCGTGTTTTCCCCTCAGCTCATATTCACAATTCATTCACATCTTCAAAGCTCATTTTTTATTTGACGTTTTTTCCCCCAAAAAATGACTTCCTGTAACTAAGTCTTTTTCTTTACTTTTGCTTTTTCTGCCTTTTGTACTGAGGTTTCTGAGACACTATACTGTTATTTTTGCACACATATGGCACATATGGCATTGGTACTCTATTTGCACTGCTCTTATTTTTAGTTGTAGTAGTAATTGATTAAAACTCCTGTTGTCCTCGGGTCATTTTGACCCATTTTCAAAAAGTTCCTATATTAGAAATTTCAATCGGTTCATTACTTTCATTACATTTGGGTTTTATTCAATATTATAGCATTTTAATTTTTTTTATAAAACAAAGTAAAAGTTGAAAGTTGAAAAAGCCCAGAAAAAAAGTGACTAAAACATCTGGAAAATGTGACAAAAAAAAGTCACAAAAAAAGACGATCAAAACCAAGACCAAAAGAGATTTTTACCCAGAAAACCAAAAAGTTGCATGGTCGGCAGGAAGACAACACTAGGGTTAAATAGACTGTAGTATAGCTTTGCAATAACACTAGATCTTTCTAACATAACTTCAGAAATTGGCTGTATGATCTCATTCAGGGATCTGTGGAAATTGAAAGTTTGAAATTAGTGAAAAAAATGAAATATTCAATCTAAAATAAGTTCAAATTCAAAGATTTTAGTATAGGCTTGCTCTGTTGCCCTTTCAGTAAATATTCCTCCACAAATGGATAAAACTAGCAAGCCATGCTCTTAAAATTATCACGAAACCAAACCATCGGAGGAGTGTGTGGAGGCATTTTTGATTTTAACCCTTGTGTGGTATTCGGGTCCAATTGAGAAAGAAAAATGGTCCAAAAGAAGAAAAATGGTACAAGTTACATTTTTCTACCTGAAAATAAGCGGCCTTACTTTATTTTCTGTGATAAACATATATTTTGACTCAATTCAGAAAATTATTAGGGATTTGACCACTTATGTTTTTTCCATAGTGGATTTTTAACATGAATTACAACCTCATGGCAAAAAACGAATCACACGTCCATTTTTAATTGTGTTCTAGTAGAGACGGATTGCATTCCCTAAACTTATATGTTATCTCAATTGTTTGAAATTGAGATAAAGACAATATTTGATAATAGATTATGAAGTAAAATTCTATTTCAGAATTGTTTTTAAAACCCCAAATAAGTCGAGAGAGGGTCCCGAAAGTGAAGACAACACAAGGGTTAAACCATAGATTGAAAAATGATTGATAAAGGCATGGCAGTTTGATGACTGTTAAAATGTATTTGCCTTTTTAGTAACATAGGCTAGTTGGAGAGGAACCAAGAATAAACAGAACAACATTAATTCTACAACAATTTTGGGATACGGCTGTCTGCGTAGGGTGCATTCAACCAATTACATGTTATAACAAACTTGATTTTCTTTTTTTGATTGACAACTTCTAAAAGGAATTCTGTGACCGTAAAAGAACGATCTACTGCACTGTAGCTGTGCTCAACAGTCAACGGGTGTCAGGTGGAGTCTGTTTCTAGCACATCCCTCGCTCAACCCGTAAAGGACAGAAAGCTTTGATTGGCCGGAGTCCAACTTGTGGTCTGCCATGTACCTTGGCAAAATCACAGGAAGAGTTTATAACTACACCATCGCCTAGTCTGACTATCATCTCGGAGATATTGTAATGTCTGTTTCTGGCATACGTTGTAAAGGGCTGAATCTATGACCCATTGGCAGCAGCTGTGTCAGTATATGACATGAGTCTGCAGGCATTGTTTAGTCTTTCCTACGAATCAATATTTTGTAAATGGCTTTGATGTTGAGCAGAACTTGCTTGATGATTTATAGTCTTTGTGTTTGGGGCTCAGACAGCAATGCAAACCAGGCAAAGACGACAAACCTAAACACTATTTCAGTTAAAGAATTTAAAAGGCCTGTGGCACAGACTTTTTGCAAATTGAGACACCTGCATTTTCTCAAAAAGAGCCTCTTTTCAAATGTAAACCGAAGAAAAAATGTAGAAGAGGAGCACAAACTGGCAAAAGACAATCGCTGCGGCAATCTCATGACTACGCATCCCTCATTGGTTGAGGTTTTTGAGGATTCAGGCTGTGGCATGTGGCGCGATTAAAGATTATAGTTGATTTTTGCGAGGATCTGTACCAAATAAAGATGTGACAAACAGATGTTGTGGGCGGGATGTTAAAGGTCCCATGTCATGAGAATTTCACTTTATGAGGTTTTTAACATTAATACGAGTTCCCCCAGCCTGCCTATGGTCCCCCAGTGGCTAGAAATGGTGATTCTCCTCAAAAGCTACAGACTCAGAAATGGCACATACTAAGAAAAGCTCATTGTGGAACTGGCTCTAGATGCTGGAATTCTGCACCAAGGGTCAATTTTGGGAAAGAGACTTCAGATACAGTATTAGGGGACCACTAAAGTCTATATAAAAAGACTTCAGATACAGTATTAGGGGACACTAAGGTCTATATAAGAGAGTTCAGTACAGTATTAGGGGACCACTAAGGTCTATATAAAGAGACTTCAGATACAGTATAAGAGGAACACTAAGGTCTATATAAAAGCATCTAAAGAGCACCATGTCATGGGACCTTTATATCAGACTCAGTGGTGAGTGAAACAGAAACAGTGGAACAGACAAAGAGCTAGGGCAGAGCCAAAGTAGCGCACTTATTACTTAACTTCTGTTATCAAGCAAATAAAATGCTGATACAGATCATCTGCAAACTGCCAAAACAACGGCCCGATAATCAGCCAGGGCCAATAATTGGTCTATCCCTAGTCTGTAGGATATGATTTGTAGGCTGGGACGTCTCTGCATCACCACAACGCTTAAGTCAGAATTGGTTGACACATTTTGTGCCTTTTAACAAATATTGCGCCCCCCACTGCGATATGGTTATCGCACTAGTCCATATTGCGATTGCGATAAAATTATGATTAATTGTGCAGCCCTGGCGTGGAGGACTTGAGCCTCCGACTGCGTGTTCTCGGCCGCATTCTGCTGTATAATGAATCAGGTTTAAGAACCTGATGGGACATTTCGCTGGAAATGAACCTTGTACAATTTCATTTGACAAATAAATTGATTGATTGATTGAATTTGGCATCTTGAGAGGCTGTGTTCATCATTGCTCTTAAAAGTAAAGCCCGTGGTCAGGTGTAGTGCTTACAATTATCCACCTGCTCAATGGCCTGGCTATCCGCTGTCAGATTTAATGGGGGCTGTGGGTTACACGG
>NW_022605577.1:1337090-1340187 GCF_008692095.1 Etheostoma spectabile | reverse complement strand
ACCATTCCAGTTGTTTTGGATGCTCTCAGATCGAGGTGATTGCTTTTCCTCTAGGAAGCAAAAGCACCGACGGCACTCAGGAGCCTCTTAAACGCGCCCTGGATTACGGTGCCATCAGTGTTTCAGAGAGAACATATGCAGGGTCTCCACTCCTGCAGTCATCTGTATGCAAAGTAAACAGCGCTGCGGATAATACAGAACCCTCAGGGCTTTTCTGTAGAGACAGAGCTGATAGTGATATACAGTGTTTGTAAATTGTCCATTGAATACGACCTGCTTTTAGAACAAGGCACAATTCTCAGGATCAGCTGAAGGTTTACATTCAGCCTTGTGGCCCACAAGATGGACTTCCACTGCATTTTAAGTGCACTTGAGAAGTCAGGAAACCCTGGCCTGGCTGTCATTTGTATGAATAAGCATGGTGTAGGATACCTGTATCACCCACACGCCCACCTTACTCGTAACTACCCTAAAGTGGGTTCATGGAGCCTTTGGCTGGGCATTGTAGCCTCTCGGAGAACTTCTTAGTGGACGGACTTAATGCCACCGGGCCGGGATTGCGCCTTTCGATCAAAAGATCAAAGAAAAACTTTCCATTCACCCGCAGTGAGCGATTAAAGTGTTCACAAAGAGATCCCTAACAGCTGTCTATATTTTCAAAAGCCAGCTGGTCAAACTATCTGGTCTGGGTGCTTTATTGAGGTTTTATGTGTTTAGAAATTCTCTGCACATTGGCTTTATTCGGAGTGTTGCCGGTATAGAAGCTAAAAGTTCACAGAAAAGGTCATTTCTTTCAATATGTCTGATCGAAATGACAGTAGTGCTGCCTCTTTGTAACAGTGGCAGAGGCTGTGCGTTCTCCAGGGTTGGCGCAATTGGAAATATAAGGCTTTAATAATGATGAAAAAGCATTTTTGCATCCTGCTACTTAGCAATAATTTCATCCACGCTGCTTTGAGATACTCACTACTGTATATTTAATGCACTATGAGTATTAAATACATTTATTTATATAGTCACTTTTGTAATTACCTCATTGTTGTGGTTTTACGGGAGTTGGTAGGGACCCAAATGCAGCAAAAAACATGATTCCAAATGATTGCTAGCGGTTTAAGGGTATACTGTATGCTGGATGTGTAGTTATGAAAAGCAAAACAGACTTACAGTAAGTGCACTTTGGCAAACTTAATGAGGCACGGTAACACATATCTTCCATTTCTGTTAGTGTAATACTAAAATATATCGACTTTGAGCTACTGTAATAAACCGGTTAATTGATTTTGACTTACTATGATGACAATAGTGCATATGAATATTGCAATATTGATTTACCATCCAAGCAATGATAAAGGAATGTTGATTGGGCTTTATTTTGATATTATGAGGGTATTCGGATCAACTGAAATAAAATACACAGTGTATTGATTCTGGCTTATTAAAGATATACTAATTAAGGAGGTAAAATGACATAAATGGACACACAGGTTTGAGTGAGTGTGTGTGTGTGTGTGTGTGTAGTGGGTGTGGTGGTGGGGGCTCACTGGTATTGCCATTTCCCACAATGAGAGAATGCTATTTCACACAGTTGGCGTACATGTAACGCTGCAGAATAGTGTGCAGCGCCAAGACCAAATGGCCGAGGTAAAATCTCTGTGGTACAGACACTGAGCAGCTGTTAACCCTTCATGTGCGGGTCCGGATATTGGCTGGAAATGCTTTGTCGAGACAGAGAGAGAAGGAGAAGGTGGTGTGGGAGGCAGTTTGGTGTGATGTGTCTGTGTGTGTGTGTGTGTGTGTGTGTGGGTGTGTGGTGTGGTGTGTGTGAGTCCTCCTGGGGGGTCTCTCTATCCATCTTTTCTGCTCTCACTCTCTCTGTCCGGAGCTTGTTACCATAGCAACATAGAAAAAGAGGCCGGACTGTGCCGGAGTCCCAAAATTGTATCTTTTTCACACACAACACACACACACACCACACACACACACACACACACACACACACACACACCACACCACACACACACACACCACACACAGACACAGACATGCTGCTCGTTCGTTGTTGTTATAATACAAACTGGCAGGCAGTGTGTGGTGTGTGTGTGTGTGTCTTTGTGTGTGTGTGTGTCCAGTACAGCTTGCTAATGCTGGCAGGCAAAATCACGCACACACACACACACACACACACACACACAGAGGCAGCAAGAGAGATTGGTTGAAGGAAAAGGAGGACAGGAGGAGTGGTGCAGCAGAGTAGACGAGGTCATGTAAGAACAGCAGGAGCGTTTGTTTATGCCGCTGAAGGGGGGGATAATTGGCTTTTCATCATTCATTATTTCTTGTGTTTCTGTGGTCGTCGGCCCATTGTACAACAGGTAGTTTGGGCTCTGCCAGGTGCCATGAAGCTTGGTTCGCTGGCTTATGACCGTTGTGAAGAGAGTTCAATAAAATACCATGAAGCACTCTGTGGCTTTAACGTGAGGCAGTGGGTTCTGTTGTTGTACGCGGCATGGCGGATCAGTGCAAAATTGTATGTCCGTGTAGATTTTTTATTATACCTGAGGGTAGCTTTTTGCCGTGATTTGCGCTCAAGCTGTCAATTGCTTATATTTTGGGCCAACGTTCGGTTTTCTATATTGTGACAACTTTCATGCAACAAAATTAGAAAAAGCATTTCATTGAGACATTGATTATATTTAGGCTGGTTATAAGCCTTGCAAAGAGATTCAAGTCTGTCAACATCCACTAAGAGTCAACAAAGTGAGTTTATATATTGATAGATGGAAGACGGATGTGTCCACTTACTCACTATACCCTGGATGATAACTAGGGCTGAACGATTTTTGAAAATAATGTAATTGCAATTCTTTTTTACCAATATTGCATTGAAATTTAAAGGTCTCATGGCATGAAAATTTCACTTTGTGAGGTTTTTTAACATTGCATGCACCCAGCCTGCCTATGGTCTAGAAATGGTGATAACTGTAGCCCAGGGTATCCTGCTCTGCCTTTGAGACAATGAAAGCTCAGGTGGGCTGATCTGGAATCTTTCCCCTTATGAGGTCAAAAGGGGAAAGATTACCTCCTCTTTCTCTGCTTT
>NW_022605577.1:1335679-1337080 GCF_008692095.1 Etheostoma spectabile | reverse complement strand
GCCCCCCCCGAGAATATTTGGCCCAGCCATGAAAGAGAGACATCATGCAAATTGGCGGTTGGTCAAGGCCACGCCTTGACTCCACCTTCCTCATTGTGGGACTGGCTCTAGTGGCTTTAAGTCTGCACCAAGGCTGAATTTTGGGAAAGAGACTTCAGATACAGTATTAGGGGACCACTAGTCTACTAAAAGAGACTCGAGACAGTATAGGGTACCAATAAGGGCATATTAAAGAGACTTCAGATCATGTATTAGGGACCACTAAGGTCATATACTAAGAGAGCTAGACTTCAGTACAGTATTAGGACCATAGGTCTATGAAAAAAGAGACTTCAGATACAGTATTAGGACCACTAAGGTCATATAAAGAGACTCAGATACAGTATTAGGGGACCAGAAGGTCTATATAAAAACTAGAATCGAGATACGATTATTAGGGCACCACTAAGGTCTATGAACAAAAGTAGGGACTTCAGATACAGTATTAGTGTACCACTAGGTCTACTATCAAAAGACTATACTTCGATTACTATTAGGACCACTAAGGTCAGTATAAAGGATAGCTTCGATACAGTTTTTTTAAGGGGACCACTAAGTTGTCTCTACATATAAAGAGACTTCGATACATATTGGGACCACTAAGGTCTATAAAAAAGACTTCAGTATCCGTATTAGGGACACTAAGGTAAAAAGGCTTTCGATCCATATGGACACAATGTATGTACTTCAAACAGTATTAGGGACCACTGGGTCTCATAAAAAGAGACTTCAGATCAGTATTAGGGGACCAACTAGGTCCTAAAAGAGACTCAGATACAGTATTGGGGGGGGACCGACTAAGGACTCTAGAAAAGATTTTCACGAGATCACCCTTTGTACTATCTTCTTGAAATGAAGTCTGTTTTAATAAGGGTTGGGCGATATGATGATAGATATCTTCAGGACTTCATAATAAAGTATTTATCGTTTATATTTTTTTCATGGGCAATAATTTTATTCCCCCCACAAATAAAAATGATCTATACCAAACCAAAGCACCTAATCTTGTTAAAAGTACCACTTCTGTAAATGTTTTAACTGGCACACGACATGTAACAATCTAATGTCTATTGTAACAACAATCCAGGCAACTATCTTTATGCACTTATGCAAAATACAGAATGTGAGACCAAGGACATCAAAATGAAGTAGTTGAACTTCATAATTAAATACATAAAGAGGGAAAAACTGTATATCGGGGATAGAAGATTTTGGCCATACCTCCCAGCCATATTCATGGTTACAACAAACGTTGAAGTATCCACATCTGCTGGTTTTTGCTGTACACCCTAAAGCAGACCTGGGCATTTTACGGCCCGCGGGCCACATCCGGCCGTTTGTGCGTCCCACTCCGGCCCGCGT
>NW_022605577.1:1327604-1335669 GCF_008692095.1 Etheostoma spectabile | reverse complement strand
ATAAATTACAAAATAAATTTAAAATACATCTATGTCGAGTGTGCAATACAACGGTGCTGCTTTTGTTTGGAAAAGTGTTATTTATCGACGCATGTCCGTGCGTAACCTGTGAGTGAGGGTGCACGGCGACGAGTGATGCCCGGTTACCCCCCCCCCCAAATAATGCTTTTACCTTTTAGCTTGAAGTATAATGCATAACACAAGGTTTATGCACATATTAAACATTTAAATTACAACAAATTAGTACAATATATGTCTGCTGGTTTACTCAACTGGTACTTGTGTACTTGTGTTCCGTCTCGTGTTTTCCCTGAGTGTCGGGGTGTTCCGTTTCCGTTTTGATTTTGATAGTCGGAATTCTAGTATCGTGTTTACCTGTTGTTTTCCCGCCTCTTTTTTCCCCGTTTACCTGGTATTTAGTCTTGTCTTCACCTTGTCCTCTGTGCTGGGTCAACGTTGCATTTTCCCGTGATCTGCGTTCGTGATATCCTTTTCTCTGGGGACGTTTCTTAGATTTAGGCCTTTGTTTTTTGTGACTCTATCAGTTTTGGACTCCTTGGGTTGTTTCTTCATGTGGCATTCTTGTGGTAGTATTGCCACCCTGTTGTTTTTTTTTCTGGAATAGGTCCTCGCTACAAACTGTGCCCATTGTCTCTGCTTTGGTCCTCGATTCCCAACAACATCATAACTTAGGTATATATCCAGTGGTATTACATGCTACCACTGAGTACCATTCAAGTGTATTATGTCCAGGAACGCTCCAAGTCTTTATAAAACTCTGTCTGCGTCTTGTATACACCAAAGGAGAACAAGCATATTAGTTCCAAATATTAAACAGGAGCCGTTTAGAGATCGGCCAGACGCAATAGTTCATGTTTAGTTGTAGCAAGATTATTAAAGGTATTCGGTCAATTGTGCGCTATTATGAAAAACTTTAATTACGGGTCATTAACAATTACTTTTCGATATATGGGGATCTACTCCTTTAGGCTGAAACCGGGATGAATGATGAGCCATTTTTGATAAGGAGGCAATGCGGTCGGTGCCTTAAAAAGTAGGATTCGGGACCCGCTCTAGCTAACAATCCCAAACTCTTGATGTTTTTCTGGGATTTGGGGTGTAAATTTGTGCTTTGGGATTCCACACTCATGACAAACTTGGAAAAACAACTATCCTGGGTGTTGGGTGAGATCGGGTTCGGAATGTACTCTGTCTTCAGTCTCCGGGTGAGCGTTCAACCTCTGCACGGCTTTCTACGTCACTGAGACGAGGTGGCTAACATAGCATGCTAGATCGTTCTCAATGGCAAAACAGGCACTGAAAAGCAACTAGTGACCATCATCTCCAAAATAAACTACTCCTGTCCCTGTTTTGCAGGTATTCAAAAGTGTCCTCATCTAGAAGCTTGGTCAGTCCTGCATTGGACTGACAAAGCTGGAGAAAAGAAGAGTTATCTAGCTGATGATCTTACCTAATTACTGAGCAGTGCGGTCCAACAAAGATAGGATTAGAAGGGAGAGTCTCAACTCTGTAGCCTAAAACAGAGACCTAAACACACAGGGTGGGAAACAGGGATCTGCCGCAATTGAAGAACAACAGAAATATGGTGTTTTTTAGAATATGGAAAACCATGTTAAACCTATGTGTACAACCTCAAATACAATTATAAACCTGAAATGAGCCAGAATATGGATGCTTTAACTCCATGACTGACAACCTTGATTCTGTAACCTTGTGTGTCCATCCGGCAGGTCAAAAAAACGGACAAAATTGACATTTTCGTCCGAGTTTTTTAGACTTTTTGTTGCACTACCAACACTTAAACCACTAGTTGGACACGACATTTTGGAATTCATGGTCAAATAACCTACTTTCTACAAAGTATAACTCTATGGATTCGTTAAAAAAAAAGCAGAAATTATGAAGTTATTTTGGACTAATAGTTAAGCTCAGAGGAATGAAAGGGATCAATTGTATTCGCAAAGAGCATTTTTAGGGAATTAAGAATTTCGTTGTGGTAATTAACCCTTGTGTGTCATCGGTTCAATCTGACCCCGTTTTATGAAGGTGTTTTGTATCAGAAATCGGATTTCTTTTACCAAATTGCCCAAAAATAACATGGAGGCTTCCAACAAAATTCTTCAGGTAAAATGACTGATTACCTTCATGGAATTTTTGGTGTGTGCTTTTTTTATG
The DNA here is from genome assembly GCF_008692095.1 of Etheostoma spectabile. Taxonomy (NCBI): domain Eukaryota; kingdom Metazoa; phylum Chordata; class Actinopteri; order Perciformes; family Percidae; genus Etheostoma; species Etheostoma spectabile. The sequence goes on along the minus strand of NW_022605577.1, from coordinate 1,333,473 downwards.
GTTTCAAAACAGTATACGGACTAACGTTGCCATCTCACCGCTGAGATCCACTCAACATCCTTGATTTAACTATTACCTAAAAAAAGAATAATTTTTGGCCTGTTACTAAAAACTTACGTATAATTGGATACAAATGAAGGGTTTGTTGGCCATGAATTCAAGATCAGTGTTAAAAACAATAATTAAACCAGCTCAAGTTTAAAATTAGGCCCAAAAAGTATGGAAGAGTGACAAAATAAATCAGAAAAAAAAACGACAGAAACATCAGAAACAAAACACGCAAAAAAAAGTTCATTGTTGACGGGAAGACAACACAAGGGTAAGAAAGCCATATTTAAGATATAGACATTTTGTAAAGGGGTCAAATTTGACCGAGGTGACAAAGGGAGGGTTAAGGATCAGCTAATCGGAGTCCACTCACTAAAAATGAGGAGGACATGTGTGTCACTTGAGTCGAGCCGAAGGCGAGCTTGCAATGTTTCAGACTGTAGCACAACTAATTGCAGTTGAAAATACTCATTTATGCACCAAACCTAGCTAGGCCAAGGTGCAGAAACATGAATGTTGTTCAAGTGAACGACTTTTTCCGTGGATTTGCTTTACACTGAGCTCGTGGAGAGACTTCACTCGCTAGTCTGCTATAGATCCCACCCCCCCCCCCCCCCCCCCCCCCCCCCCCCCCCCCCCCCCCTCCCCCCTCCCCCCCCCCCCTCCCCTCATGACCACGTGGGCGGCTGATACGCCGCGAAAGACTACACACTCGAAACTCGTGATGTCGGCGAGGACTCGCCGAGTTCCTCACAAGTAGTGAGTCACAATGGTCTGCAACGCTGCGATGTTCGGGCCGGTCTTGAGTCTGCCGGCGGGAAGGTCCTTAGCTGTCTCGGACGTCTCTCTGCTCAATCAGTCGCTTAAGTTGGAATGTGGAGTGTGGTGCCTAGAAATTGTGTGTGTGGGTGTGTGTGTGTGTGTGTGTGTGTGTATGTATGGGGAACGTTGGATCCAAGGACGCCTTTGTCCCTCATGCATCAGGACTATACAACTCCTCATAGGGGGGAAGGAGAAATAGGGCCAGAGAGGATACACACACACACACACACACACCTACACATACATAACATACATACATAATACCTAATACATAAAACTTAACACACCACACATAATACAACATAATACATACATTACCTACATACATACATACCTACCATACATAATACATACATACATACATTACATATCATTACATACATAATAATACTTGTACATACACACACACCACACAGATACATACTACACAAATACCTACATTACACACAACAGAACACAATACAACTAATACACCCATCCATACATACATACAGTTCATACCCAAGCAACATACATCATACCCACCTACATCCCAATACATACATACAGACATACAACAACATACATACTTACATACAAACATAACATACATACCACACATCATACACCATACAAACACAACAATACAAACATAATACACATACACACATAATACATCCATGACCATTCATACCCACATACATAACATACATACATACATAATACATACTACATCATACCCCACATACATACATACCACATACATAAACACACACACATAATACATTACAGACTGTCATACACACAAAAACATATACATACATACACAAATACAGACATAACACACATACATACATCCCTACATAATAACACATACATATAAATACAACATACATACATACTACCTACACACATGAGAATTAAATCGAACATGGTCCCCCCAAAAACTTTATCAACTTTAACATAGGACTCAACATGACACTGTAACAATAAATTTATGTGTTTTGTTTTTATATTGCGAGTTCTTATGTGTTATATTATTTATTGATTTGTTTTGTCTTTATACTGTCTTTTTATATATTTTTCTTTTTTTTTTCTTGCCAAAACTGCGCTCGAATTTTCAATCTCCTCGCGGGATCATCGCAAAAAGATCAATAAGAGAAGCCGAAGTCTAAGTATGTCTATCTGTCTATATTGGGGCTCAACCACAAAGCCTGTAGGCTCAATGAAGAGAGAGGAGAGCATTAAAACCTATTTTATACAGTCTGTAAAACTCCCGAAGGAAGTTAATATCGTTATAAGGATGTGAAGTATTGACCTTAGAAACAAAGAAGGGAAATATTGGAACTAAAGGGTGATAAATACTCAGCATAAAATAGAGTAATTACCAATTTTAATTTCTAAGACGTTGTATCTATTTGGAAGGTATTAGGCTGATAGTAAGCCATACTACTGTGAAAACATCAACATCCAGTATATACCCCATTCTTATCAGGTAATTAAATAGTTACCCTAACTGTATACCAATACCCAGATAGACATTGGTTATCATCCAAACCCAGTATTCGTTATTACCTTGTAATGAAGTTATTACAAGATTTTAATCCTCCTTATTGATCACATAATTACCCCATATCTACTTCTTATTAGTGAATGCATCACCACAGTTGTAACTTTGGTATCAAAAGTTATCATAATATCACATATATACATCATTCCATTGTGCAAAATTATCCCTTTTTAGCGGTATTGTATGTTCCTAATTTTATATTCATCTGTATTTTAGTCTTTTCAATGTGTTCAGGCTTTTTATCTTTTGTACTATTGTCTCTTACTGTCTTTTACACTTGTTAAAGACACTTGTAACTTGTTTTTAAATCAAGTGCCCACCAAATAAGGATTATCGTTTTATTTGGATAATCAGTGAGCTTAAATTCTGTCTTTTGTGCATGGCAGTCTACAATAAGTATTTACTACCAGTATTTCTTGATGCCGCAGGAGATTGCATAAGGCATAAATAGGCTATTTTAGCTATTTAATGTACAGTACATTTTATTTTACTGTAGAACCTGGTACTTTTGGTTTTCAAGTTTCAATGATACGTGTACATATCTAAACTCTGCTCTGGTCTTTTTCCACGTGGGACAACTCAAGGTTTTTTATCTATCTTATTTTAATCTATTTATTACCTTGTTGGTATTATAAATACATTACTGTGGTGGAATGTAAAGGCCTGCCAAACAGGTAATCGTGAACAGGGTGAATCGAGATCGTGTTTTATAACGATTAATCGCGCAGGCCTAGCGGAGATGTGCTGACTCGGGTTCTGATTACGTCCGGATCTTTATCGCGGAGAAGAATTTTTACGGTTTCCTGCTGCACATTCCCGATTTTTCCCAAGTACAGAAGCGGCTAAGGCTTCTGAATCACAGAACAGATTTTTGCAATTTTTTTTCTAAAAAAAACTGCTGATTGGACAAGTGATCCGTGTGCAGAACACTTAATTTGAGAGATCAAAAAAACACATGTGACATATGAATTTAATTGCAGTTAACAGTGAGTGGGAACCATCACAGCCTAAAAGTGTTCTGCCCTTCACTCTTGATTCTCCTAGGATCTCAAAGAACTCTGATTACACACGGCGTGGAGAGGTTTTGACGATACCACAGGGGCTGCTTCCCATCATCAGATTTCCAAGATATTCCGCTCGGCCTTTGATGTGGAACTCCTAAATCTGCCCGAGGTGTGCTGTCAGTGGCCAGCGGGGCCAGCGACTGGGCTCAAGACCGCTCCGGACGCGAAGGAGCGAAAACACGAGGGCGCCCCCACCATTTGACGGGTGATCCCGGGGGGAAGTGAGGGCAGTGGCAACAATGACGTTGTTTTCCTAACATTTAAAAGGGCACGGCAAATTACAGATTAACGGGGACGTTACGCAGGAACGGCTACTACATGGTTGGTCGGTGTCTCCATCACAGCAAAGGAGGGCTGGCCAGACAAACCTGATGCTCACTGGTGTCATTTGAAAGGAAAATGATTATTCCCTGATTAGCCGCTCAGTGATAAGAGCGTTCTTTACTTCTGAATTTCTACCATATGCTGAGGGGTTATATAATTTAACACACACTCAAAAAGCAATCCCCTCACCTCCCCTCTCCCCGTCACCATACTTAATCCACAGACTATAGCTGATGAGAAAGAATTAGGCTTGGATTACGTTGTAATTAGATAATGAGAATGAACACATTAACTACATCATGTTTTCTGAAAAATCCGAGCAGGAGAGAGAGAGAGAGAGAGGAGAGAGCGAGACACGGGAAAAAAAAAAATATATAAGATTACAGGGAAAGAAGGAGCACAAAAGATGGACGAGAGAGAGAAAAAAAAAGAGAGAGAGAGTCGAGCAAGGCATCTAGTGACGTTAATGTGCCTCCGAATGATCTGAGAGCACGAGCTTGGAGCATAGTGGTTGGTAAAATAAACAAGACACACACACACACACCACCACAAACACACACACACAACACACACACACACAACCACACACACTTTATCCCGCACCTTCTCCAACACACCAACCATCGGCAGGTTTTCCTGCACTGTACCCACTTGGACCCAGTGCACAAGACCTACGCACCCAGCTGAAAGCTGCCTGCATACAAACACACACAGACACAACGAAACACACACACACACAACACACCACCACACACACAGTGACGATAACAAAACAATGTTAGAAAGGCAGTTTATACATACGGGGGGGCAGGGAAGAGAACAGAGGAACAGATTAGAGGACCATCACTGTTCCACTAAAATGTGGGTGTGTGTGTGTGTGTGTGTGTGTGTGTGTGTGTGTGTGTGGTGTGTAGTGTGTGCATATCCCAAAAAGGACATAATGTTGGTTAATATCGGGTATACATATATCCTTGTACATTATCTCCTTACTTCTATCCTCCATCGATACATTTTGTGCTGCATGGGTGCGTGTGTGTGTGTTGTGTGTCTGGTTAATTTTCCATGGTGATAGCAGTGTTTAAGGCTGTTTATATGTTAATGAGATCTGTCTCTAGAACATAAAGCTTTAGTAATGTAACACAGCCATGATCATGCTTGTGATCTCTGTCCAGAACATCGTCGCGTGATGTCACACGACTCGTCAACGCCTCCGGGATCCTCCGCCGGAGTCCCCCCGTCACTTCTAGAAGCAGCACGGTACTCGCACGCCGTTGACAGTTTCCAGTGCCTCCTCGCTTTTCGCAGTCGGGAATTACGGCATGGGCTGAGAAGTAATTGAAAAGACAGCCATGTAAATCCTCACCGTTTTAATCTGGCTCATTTCCATGTGTGTAACCTGGCCACCATACGAGTTGACATGGTGTGCCTGGGATGGTGGTGTTGCCCGATATAGACATAGGTTTGTTGAAAATATCTGAAAGACTTTCGGGCAGGGAGTGGGCAATGAATTTTCGCCAAGGGCCACATAAGCAACCCGAGCATGCTGGAGGGCCACATCGAACAATATTTCAATTCAGTTTGCTCAGTATTATTTTTGATACACCGTAAGATAAATGGTAATAATTCATTTACCTACCAACTTTTTACAAAAGAAGATTGCTTTGATGGTTTATGTAAAAACTCTTACATCCTTAAATATTATTACTATATTATGTGAAATTAACCAAAGTAAAAAAACAATATTGAATTGCTGATTGAAACTGCATCTCTGGGGGTGTGAAGGTTTGGTAAGAAGTCCTAGTTGGGTTTGCGGTGTACCATCAACCGTCCGCATCCCTTGAGCCGTCATCAGGACAGAGTTCCGGTATTATCCTCGTGCTTCGTCGCGTAGTGGCGATGCAAAATTATATCTTTACACACGCAAATAGTGAACCACAAACTAAAGCACACGGTTACCTTTCATTTCTGTAAAGAAATTACTTGGCAGTCATGTCTTGTGAAAACACGGCATTCGTCATCAACTTTCGGTTTTTAGCGTGAGCGGACATCTCGGGTGGGCGGG
>NW_022605577.1:1327405-1327579 GCF_008692095.1 Etheostoma spectabile | reverse complement strand
ATGACGAATGCCGTGTTTTCAACAAGACATGGACTGCCAAGTATTTCTTTACAGAAATGAAAGGTAAAGCCGTGTGCTTAGTTTGTGGTTCACAGGTTGCTGTGTTTAAAGATTATAATTTGAATCGCCACTACGCGACGAAGCACGAGGATAAATACCGGAATCTGTCTGATG
>NW_022605577.1:1327235-1327347 GCF_008692095.1 Etheostoma spectabile | reverse complement strand
CCAAACTTCACACCCCCAGAGATGCAGTTTCAATCAGCAATTCAATGATTGTTTTTTTCACTTGTTTTAATTTCACATAATATAGTAATAATATTTAAGGATTAAGAGTTTA
>NW_022605577.1:1323658-1327225 GCF_008692095.1 Etheostoma spectabile | reverse complement strand
TCAAAAGCAATCTGCTTTTGTAAAAAGTTGAGTTAGGTTAAATGAAATGATTACCATTTATCTTACGGTGTATCAAAAATAATACTGAGCAAAACTGAATTGAAATATTGTCGATGTGGCCCTCCAGCAGTGCTCGGGTTGCTTATGTGGCCCTTGGCGAAAATTAATTGCCCACCCCTGCCCTAAAGTATTTCAGATATTTCAACAAACCTATGTCTATATCGGCAACACCACACATCCCAGGCACACACATGTACTACGTATGTGGCCATGTACACACATGGAAATGAGCCAGATTAAAACGTGAGGATTACATGGCTGTCTTTTCAATTACGTTCTCCCAATGCCGTAATTCCCTGACTGCGAAAAGCAGAGGAAGGCACGGGAAATGTCAACGGCGTGCGAGTGACCGCTGCGTTCTAGAAGTGACGGGGGGGACGCCGTCGGAGGATCCCGGAGGCGTTGACGAGCGTGTGACATCAGCGACGATGTCTGAGACAGAGATCACAAGCATGATAATGGCTGTGATTACATTAGTAAAGCTATTATGTTCTAGATGACAGATCTCATTAACATATAAACAGCCTTAAACACTGCATTCACCATGGAAATTAACAGACACACACACACACACACACGCACACATGCACGCACAAAATGTATATATGGAGGCATAGAAGTAAAGGAGATTAATGTACAAGGATTATATGATACAGATATTAACCAACATAATGTCTTTGGGACATGCAAAACACACACACACACACACACACACACACACACACACACACACACACACAACAACACACACCAGCAGTGTTTATGTGAATACAGTGATGGTCTCTAATCTTTCTCTGTCTCTTCCTGCCCTTATGATAAACTGCCTGTCTAACATTGTTTTGTTATCGCACTGTGTGTGTGTGTGTGTGTGTGTGTGTGTGTGTTGTTGTGTGCGTGTGTTGCTGTGTGTGTTGTGTGTGTTTTCATGTGTCTTGTATGCATGCAGGCTTGCAGCACATGGGTGGGTATATGGCTTGTGCAAACTGGGTGGCAAGTGTGTAACGAGTGCATGAAAACCTCGAATGGGTGGTGTGTTGGAGACGGTGAGTAGGGATATATACAAGTTGGTGTGTGTGTGTGTGTGTGTGTGTGTGTGTCTGTTTATTTTAGCCAGACTATGTCTCCAGAGCTCGCTCTCAGATCATTCGGAGGCAAACATTAACGTCACCAGATGCCTTGCTCTGACTCTCTCTCTCTTTTTTTTTTTTCTCTCTCTCCATCTTTTGTCCTCCTTTCTTGAACCTGTAATCTTATAATTTCCCGTGTCTCTCTCTCTCTCTCTCTCTCTCCTGCTCGGATTTTCAGAAAACAGGATGTAGTTAAGTGTGTTCATTCATTATCTAATTAACAAATTAAACCAAGCACTAATTCTTTCTCATCAGCTAATAGTCTGTGGATTAAGTATGGACGGGGAGAGGGGAGGGGAGGGGATTGCTTTTTGAGTGTGTGTTAAATTATTAACCCCTCATCATCTGGTGAAAGTCAGAAGATAAAGAACGCTCTTATCACTGAGCTGGCTAATCAGGGAATAATCACTTTTCCTTTCAAATGACACCAGTGAGCAATCAGGTTTGTCTGCACACCCTCACTTTGCTGTGATGGAGACACGACCAACCTGTAGCCGTTCTGCGTAACGTCCCTTTAATCTGTAATTGCCGTGACCCTTTTAAATGTTAGGAAAACAGCGTCATTGTTGCCACTGCACTCACTTCCCCCCAGGGATTCACGTCATGCTCTGTTTTGTCTCTTCCTTTCGTCGGAGCGGTTTGGAAGTCACTGGGCCCGCTGCCACATGACAACACCCCCTCGGGCAGATTTAGGAGTTACACATCAAAGGCCGAGCGGAAAGAAATCTGGAAATCTGATGATGGGAAGCAGCCCTGTGTAGCGTCAAAACCTCTCCACTGCCGGGTGTAATCAGAGTTCATTGAGATCCTAGGAGGAAATCAAGAGTGAAGGCAGAACACTTTTAGCTGTGATGGTTACCAATAACTGTTAACTGCATTAAATTCATAGGTCAAACATGTGTTTTTTGATCTCTCAAAGTAAGTGTTCTGCACACGGATCACTTGTCCAATCATGCAGTTTTTTATGAAAAAATTGCAAAAATTCTGTTCTGTGATTCAGGCCTTAGGCCGCTTCTGTACTTTGGGAAATCGGGAAGTGATGCAGCAGGAAACCGTAAAAGTTCTCCGCGATAAGATCCAGGACGTAAGCAGACCCGAGTCAAGCACATCTCCGCTAGGCCTGCGCGATTAATCGTTATAAAATCACGATCTCGATTCACCCTGTTCACGATTACCTTTTTGGAAGGCCTTTACATTCCACCACAGTAATGAGATTTATAATAACAACAAGGTAATATATAGATTAAAATAAGATAAGATAAAAAACCTTGAGTTGTCCCACGGTGGAAAAAGACCAGAGCAGAGTTAGATAAGTGTACAAGTAGCATTGAAACCTTGAAACCAAGAAGTACCGTTCTTACAGTAAAATAAAAAGGTACTGTACATTAAATAAGACTAAAATAGACTATGCCTTATGCAATCTCCTGCGGCATAAAGAAATACTGGTAGTATAAGTATTGTAGAATGGCAATGCACAAAAGACAGATGTAGCTAACTGTATTATAAAAATAATAACGATAATCCTTATTTGTAGGGCACTTTATTAAAAACAAGTTACAAAGTGCTTTAACAAGTGTAAAGACAGTAAGAGACAATAGTACAAAAAGATAAAAGCATGAAAACATTGAAAAGACTAAAATACAGATAAATATAAAATTAGGAAAATACAATAAAATAAAAGGGATAATATTTGCACAAATGAGAATGATGTATATATGTGATATATAGGTAATAACTTGTGATTACCAAAGTAACAACTGGGTGATGCATTACACTAATAAGAAGTAATACTGGGGTAATATGTGATAATAAGGAGGTAAAATATGTAATAACATGCAATTACCAAGGTAATAACTAATAATGGGTTTGATGATAACCATATGTAGATCTGGGTAGTGGTAATACAGTTATAATAATATTGTAATTACATGATAAGAATGGGGTAATATACTGGATGTTGATGTTTTCACAGTATTATTGGCTACTATCAGCCTAATACCTTCCAAATTAGATACAACGTCTTGAAATGTAAAATTGGTAATTACTATATTTTAATGCTGAGATTTATCCACCCTTTATGTTCCAAATATTTCCCTTTTTGTTTTAAGGTAATACTTCACATATTATAAACGATATTACTTCCTTCTGGGAGTTTTAAACAGACTGTATAAAATAGGTTTTAATGCTCTCCTCTCTCTTCATTGAAGCCTTACAGGCTTGTGGTGAGGCCCAATATAGACAGATAGACATACTTAGACTTAGACTTCTCTTTATTGATCCTTTTGCGATGACTCCCGCGAGGAGATTGAAAATTCGAGCAGCAGTTTTGGCAAGAAAAAAAAAAGAAAAAATAGATAAAAAGACAGTATAAAGACAACAA
>NW_022605577.1:1321842-1322153 GCF_008692095.1 Etheostoma spectabile | reverse complement strand
TAAAAAAATGTCTATATCTGAAATATGGCTTTCTTAACCCTTGTGTTGTCTTCCCGTCAACAATGAACTTTTTTTCGTGTGTGTTTCTGATGTTTCTGTCGTTTTTTTTCTGATTTATTTGTCACTCTTTCCATACTTTTGGCGCCTAATTTTAAAAACTTGAGCTGGTTTAATTATTGGTTTTACACTGATGCTTGGAATTCATGGCCAACAAACCTCATTTGTATCAAATTATACGTAAGTTTTTAGTTAACAAGGCAAAAATTATGAATTTTTTTAGGTAATAGTTAAGATCAGAGGATGTTGAGTGG
>NW_022605577.1:1321728-1321832 GCF_008692095.1 Etheostoma spectabile | reverse complement strand
GGTAGATGGCAAAGTTTAGTCCGGATACTGTTTTGAAACCATAAAAAAAAAAAGCACACCAAAAATTCAATGAAGGTAATCATTCATTTTACCTGAAGAATGTT
>NW_022605577.1:1321533-1321718 GCF_008692095.1 Etheostoma spectabile | reverse complement strand
ATCCATGTTATTTTTGGGCAATTTGGTTAAAAGAAATCCGTATTTCTGATACAAAACACTTTAAAACGGGTCAGATTGACCCGAGGACAACACAAGGGTTAAATTACCACAACAAATGGATTGAATTCCATAAAATGCTCTTTGCGAATACAATTGATCCCTTTCATTCCTCTGATCTTAACTAT
>NW_022605577.1:1321248-1321523 GCF_008692095.1 Etheostoma spectabile | reverse complement strand
AATTCATAATTTCTGCTTTTTTTTAACTCAAATATTAGTTATAATTATGTAGAAATTAGGGTTATTGACCATGAATTCCAAAATGTAGTGTAAAACTAGTGGTAGTAAGGTGTTGGTAGTGAAAACTAAAAAAAAGTCTAAAAAAATAGACGAAAATGTCAAATTTTTGTCCGTTTTTGACCCGGGATGACAACACAAGGGTTAACAGAAATCAAGTTTGTCAGTCCTATGAGTTAAAGCATCCATATTCTGCTCATTTTCAGGTTTATAATTGT
>NW_022605577.1:1321119-1321238 GCF_008692095.1 Etheostoma spectabile | reverse complement strand
TGTACCACAATAGGTTTACATGGTTCCATATTCTAAAAACACCATATTTCTGTTGTTCTTCAAATTGCTGCAGATCCTGTTCCCACCCTGTGTGTTTAGGTCTCTGTTTTAGCTACAGA
>NW_022605577.1:1320839-1321109 GCF_008692095.1 Etheostoma spectabile | reverse complement strand
CATCTCACTTCTATACTATCTTTGTTGGGAGCCGCACATGCTCAGTAGTTAGGTAAGATCCCATCAGCTAGATAACTCTTTCTCCAGCTTTGGTCAGTCCAATGCAGGACTGACCAAAGCTTCTAGATGAGGGACACTTGTGGAATACCTGCAAAACAGGGACAGGAAGTAGTTATTTTGGAGATTATGGTCAACTAGTGGCTTTCGTAGCAGTGTTTTGCCATTGAGAACGAGCTAGCATGCTATGGTTAGCCACCTCGTCTCTAGTGA
>NW_022605577.1:1319718-1320818 GCF_008692095.1 Etheostoma spectabile | reverse complement strand
GATGTTGAACAGCTCACCCGGAGACTGAAGACAGAGGACATTCAGAAACCGGATCTCACCCAAAACCCCATGGATAGTTTTTTTTCCAAGTTTGTATGAGTGTGGAAGCACCAAAGACACAAAATTACACCCCAAATCCCAGAAAAAACATCAAGATTTGGGATTGTTAGCTAGAGCTGGGTCCCGAATTCCATACTTTTAAGGCACCGACCGAATTGCCTCCTTATCAAAAAATGGCTCATCATTCAATACCGGTTTCAATACCTAAAGGAGTAGATCTCCTCATATATCGAAAAAAGTATTGTTAATGACCCGGTATTAAAGTTTTTCATAATATGGGCACAATTGACCGAATACTTTAATAAATCTTGCTAAAACTAAACTGAATATTGCTTCTGGACGATCTCTTAAACGTGCTCATGTTTAATATTTGTAACTAATGCTTGTTCTCCTTTGGTGTAATTACAAGACGCAGACAGAGTTTATATAAAGACATGGAGCGTTCAGGGACATATACACTGAATGGTCTCCAGTGGTAGAATGTAACTACTACTGGATATATACTAAAGTGTGATGGTTGTTGGGAATCGAGGACCCAAATGCAGAGACAATGGCAGGCAGTTTGTAGCGAGGACCTATTAAGAAAAAAACAGGGTGCATACTGTACCACAAGGCAACAATGAAGAAAACAACCCAAGGAGTCCAAAACTGAGAGAGGCAAAAAAAAAAAAAGGCCTAAATCTAAGAAAAGTCCACAGAGAAAAGGATATCCGAACGCAGAAGCCACAGGGAAAATACAACGTTGAACACAAGCACAGAGGACAAGGGGAAGACAAGACTAAATACACAGGGTAACGGGGAAAAAAGAGGCGGGAAAACACAGGTAAAACAAGACTAGAAAGCCAGACTATCAAAATAAAACAGGAAACGGAACACACAGACACTCAAGGGAAAACACGAGACAGGAACAACAAGTACACAAGACCAGGGAGGAAACCCAAGCAGACATATATGTACTTAAGTATTGTTGGAATTTAAAATGTTATATGTGCATAAACATTGTGTTATTTGCATTATACATTCAAGCTAAAAGGTAAAAG
>NW_022605577.1:1319595-1319708 GCF_008692095.1 Etheostoma spectabile | reverse complement strand
GCATAAATGAAGACATGTTGGTCATGCATTAAGGTTGTTGTTATAAGTATATTGGAGTATATAGTATATAGTATTTTTGCAATACTCTGTTTTATAATATAAGATGTTCTGCT
>NW_022605577.1:1318937-1319585 GCF_008692095.1 Etheostoma spectabile | reverse complement strand
ATAATCCAGCTCTCCTAAATGTGTCAGAAGTAGAATTGAATGAACCCTGAGAATGGAGCAGGATTTAGCTCCCACAGTATACATTTGAGGTACTTGTACTTTAATTAAGAGTCTTCTCTTTTCATGCCACTTTCTATTTCTACTACTACATTTCAGAGAGACGTTTCTTTTTACTCCACTGTTGACTTCCAAATTAAGATTTTTTGGCACACAAAGCACATATGATGAAATACAAAATGGCCTTGGCCTGTAATGTTTGAAAAGCTGAAATCGTTATTTGTCCGGCGCTATTCAGCCTGTGGTGTAACAACAGCGCGGCAGTAATACATGAGAAATGTCGGGTTATTCAAACCCCGATGAAAGACATCTCTCTCTGCACATCGCTGCGTTCTTTTTCAGCAAAACTCCAGAAAACCCGCAGCAGTGTGAATCTTCACACCTTAGCTGTGAATTATCCCACATCTGATGATGCTCATAAAGAATAAAGTCACATAAATGAATCATCCTTGATGTGAAATTGGACGTTTCAAAAATTATCACCACTGGAAAGTGTATTAACCCTCATGTTGTCCTCGGGTCAAATAGACCAGTTTTCCCATATCAACGTTCTTTTTAATTCCCCAAAATAACATGATTGATTCCACACAA
>NW_022605577.1:1318819-1318927 GCF_008692095.1 Etheostoma spectabile | reverse complement strand
CAAGTACAAATCTCTACTTTCATTAATTTTGGGGCGTCTTATTCAATTTTTGGTTTATTTGAAAAACTAATTGAAGTGGTTTTGAAATAGTATTGAGTAAAAGTCGAC
>NW_022605577.1:1316445-1318809 GCF_008692095.1 Etheostoma spectabile | reverse complement strand
CTGTGATTATCCATCAACATCCATTCCTTTAATTTTAGTGTAAATAAATCCTAATTTCTGCTTTTTTAACTCAAACATTAGGTAGAATTTCCTATAAATGAGCTTTATTGAGCATAAATTCCAAAGATGACAGTAAAACTAAAGTTAATAAGTTATTGTTGCATAGTGTTAAATGTAAAAAAAAAAGGGACACACATTGAAAAAAAAGCATCAAAAGTGTTGAAAAAGGGACAAAAACGTAAGAAAAAGTTAAAAACAAAAGTGTTGATTTTTCAATTTTGACAGAAAGACAACACAAGGGTTAAAAAAAATAGCTATTACAGTACACATCTGGCATATATTAAAGTCAAATAATTCAAAGTTGTTGATGTGTTCTGAGAGAGCATGTTATCATTAATTTGATCCTTGTACAAAGAGCAGTGAGGGGCCATTTCAGGGATTTGCAATGCATTCTGGGGGCGCGGCGGCCGGCGCGAGATGAGATGCGATGGCGTGAGAACGGCCTCTAGAGTCACTAGAGTCCGTGTTTGCTCTGACAATGATTCTACTCAAAAGTGTTTGCACTCAGAAATGTGCCTGAGAGGGCTGGTTTCATTGTATCACACACACACACACAACACACACACACACACACACACACACACACACACACGCACGCACGCTTCAACATCTCTCTCTCACTTCTTCATTGTTGCTTTTTCTCTCGTCTCTTTAATCCTTGTTTCACTGGGCTCCAAAAGCCATTATGTTAGAGTACCTCAAATGAAAGAGGCACATGATTGATACACACAACACACACACACACAAAACCACACACACACACACACACACACACACACACACACACACACACACACACACACTCAAAGGTCACTCACATTTTGCACTAAAGAGAATAGTACATAACTGCAAATTTGAACACAGACCACACCTCAATCAGTCAGTGATACGTTTTTTTTTTTTTTTTTTTTTTTTTAATCTTAATTTTGATTTCTTTATTTATCCACAGTGGGGAAATTACAATTTACACTCGTGTGCACACTTTGTTAGTAATCACACACAGGCCTGAAATACACACACATGCTCACATATTGTCAGGGACCAAGCAGTGAACAGTGTTGGGCATGTTATTTCCAAAATGTAATAAATTATAGATTACAAGTTACTGTCATTTGAGAGTAATTAGTTTTATTACACTCTTTGAATTGTAAAGGTTAACACGACATTACATTACATGTCAATTAGTGGACGCTCTTATCCAAAGACTTACAATTGCTATAGAAATCCAACTTCCTCTGCCAGCTGTTGCTTCTCACGATAGTCGGAACTGTGTGTGTGTGTGTGTGTGTGTGTGTGTGTGTGTGTGTGTGTGTCTGTGTGTGTGTGTGTGTGTGTGTGTGTGTGTGTGTGTGCTAAATATGTCAGAGGTTGCACGCCTCTGGAGCAACTAGGGGTTAAGTGGCTTGCCCAGGGACACAGTGGTCGATGTATCGCAGTGGGAGTCTAAACCCAGGTTGAACCCAACAGCGGACGTTTGACTTGACATGTAGCTTGGGAATTTCCCCACCGGATCACTAAAGTTTCCTCTTTAATGCATCATAGAGTGTTCATAATATTTTATAAATTAATATGAATATGCAAAGTAAAACGCACAATAGGTAGGAGAAAGTTAAAATACTCAAAGTAGGCTACCTTAGAGTGGTATAAGATAAGATAAGATAATTTGTTATTAGTCCCCAATGGGGAAATTTACTGCACTACACTCTGTGTACACACTTTTTTTTGTAGTACTCACACACAGGCCTGAAATACACACACATGCTCAGGACCTCTCATGCCCTATACTGGAGAGATGTCAGAGTGAGGGTGCCAGTGGACCAGCGCCTGAGCGGTCGGGGGGTACGGTGCCTGCTCAAGGGCACCTGGCAGTGCCAGGAGGTGAAGTGGCATCTCTCCAGCCACCAACCCCGCTCCCAACTTTTGGGTCCATACGGGGATTTGAACCAGTGACCCTCGGTTCCCAACACCAATCCCATGGACTGAGCTACTGCCACCCCAATTAAATTACAGGTACATAACATACATACATACATACATACATACATACATACATACATACATACATACCCTAAACGTTAACGGAACAGACCCGCGGAGAGAGAGAGAGAGGGAGAGGGAGAGGCTGAGGGAGCGCAGTTCTCCATGTTCTGTGTGTGTGTGATTGAGCCAAGCGTGTTTGTAGGCGGGGGGGGGGCGCTGTGATTATCACCAGTTGAGGATTTGTATTCCATCCGAGTACAGATATTAACTCTCATTACTCGTATAATACTTGTACTCACCAAAAGTGCTTTATCCGTACCGGAT
>NW_022605577.1:1314715-1316435 GCF_008692095.1 Etheostoma spectabile | reverse complement strand
GCCGAGTACTCGGATCATCCCTACGCAATACTAATGTTGATTAACCCTTGTGTTGTCCTTGGGTCCAATTTGACCAATTTTTTTAATACCAGAAATATGGGTTCCTTACAACCATATTACCCAAAGTAACATGGATGCGTGCACGTTGTATGGAAGCCATTCAACATTCTACTTCCATTGAATTTGGGGTGTTTTAGTTAACTTAATAGCATTTGAATTTTTTTTTTAAATGGTTTCAAAACATATCCTGACTAAACTTTGATGGCTACCAGTCTGCGATTCACTCAACATCCTTTGATCTAAACTATTATTCAAAACAATTCACAATGTCCGCTTTTTTCTAAACTCAAAAATTAGGTATTTCATGTACAATAGGTTTATTGACCATGAATTTGAAAAAAAAAAAAAGCGTTGAGAAAAAATGACAAAACATTTTTGAAAAGTGTAAAGAACAATTTATTTTAAAATTTTGACCCAGATGGACAACAAATTCCTAGTGGACGGAAAGACAACACAAGGGTTAACCCTGTGTTCAACAATTGGACGAATATATTTGCGATTGGTTGAGTGGCCTACACCTCCGTTTTTTGCTGTTGTCTTTAGGCGTTTTTTGTAATTTTATTTTAATTTAATGGACTGCCTCCAAAGAAAGAGTGAGAGTCGTTGGTCAGCGGAGTGTCTAGAGCCAGCATGTTCTCACAATGAATTAAAGGTTCATTTCAACCACACCAGAGTTTGAATAGTGACTACAAAGACTAATTACAGGAACACCCTGCGCGCTGAAAAACAGCCAATCGCATCGAAGCGTAGATTCGAGCCTGATCATAGGCTGGCTGTTCATACCAGACGCTCAGTTCTCCGCGCCGGTCAGAAAGCGATACTTCTCCTCTTGACTCTATAAAACGTCTCTCTCAGTTTTATTTTGAAATTGGATTTATTTTGTAAAGTATCCTGCTGCGCTGTGGCCTTCCTGTATGTGCTTACCTGCCTGGCTTGGCACATTTCGCTCGCGGAAGAAGCAGAGGAGACGCCGAAACGATCGCTCGGCCGCTCCCGATCGCAGTCCGTGTGGACTGACAGATTGAACAACATGGCCGCCGAAAGGAAAATAGCTCCTCTTTATGGCGGTTATTACTGTGTGCTGTTACGACCTGGCCCGTTGGTATGATGGGCGTAACATAAAAAAAAGATGAATGTGGATGAACCAAACAAAAGGGCAACGAGGTTTTAGAAAAAAATAAAGGAAGTTTAATTACTACAATAGATGAACAGTTAACACAAAGAGAGCTAATGGGTGCTTCCTAATAAACAAAGATTAGACAAACAGAACTAAAGAAGCACAGCACCCATTACCTTACCAAATTATAATATAGGTAACAAAAGACCAAAAACAAAGGCTTTACGCAAAACAGAATCTTATTAGTCACTCTTACTAGTGTAGCAATAGCTTTTAGCACAAAAGGTTTCTAACACAACAATCTCCTATTGCAATGGTTTCTAACACAACAATCTCAATACCACAATGTCTAATACAATAGTTTCTAACCGGACCGCATGGCAGACTGATCTGAGCATTCAGCCGCCCAGACAGATGAATCCAAGCGCCTTTTGACTCTTGCTGGGCTGATTGAAGGACGTTGATTGGCAGGATCCACAGCAGCCGCGCCGATCCACAGCAAGGCCTGGAACAGGGGGAAGTGGGCGGAGCCATCACGCCGGC
>NW_022605577.1:1313309-1314705 GCF_008692095.1 Etheostoma spectabile | reverse complement strand
ATCCTCTCCGGGCAACCACACAGACAGATTTACACACTAAAACAAACCTAAAAGGCAGGGGCCGTAACAGTGCTTACAAGAAATACACTTAACAATCAGCAGCGAGTGCTTGGCGGACCTTTTTGTTGCCCTGGGTCTTGCCTCTCTACATATATGCTGCCTTTCCTCATTGCTGGAGGTTGTTGTGCAGCCTGAATGGCATATATGAAGACACTACTCAGGTTTTTCATGTTTAAAAATAATTTAATCTCTATGTAGTAGTACAGAGTGTGTATTGGTAGATGGAGAGATGCCAGTTCACCTCCTGGGCACTGTCAAGGTGCACTTGAGCATGGCACCGAACCCCGCTCAGGGTGCATGATCAGCACTGGCACCCCAGAGTTCAGAGTGAGAATGGGTTGACAGTAGGAGTACTTTCAGTAACACTTTACTTGAAGGTACACTACCGGTCAAAAGTTTGGGGTCACTTAGAAATTTCCATTGCACTCCATTATAGACAGAATCCCAGCTGAGATCAGTTGCATTGTTTTTTTAACCAGGGCAGCAGTTTTTAGATTACATTATGTGCTTACAAAATTGCATAAGGGTTGTCCAAGGTTTTCTTAGTTAGTTTTTTTTAAATGATATCAGATTAGTAAACAGAATGTGCCTTTGGAACATTGGATGAATGGTTGCTGATAATGGGCAATGTAGATATTGCATTAAAGATCACCCACCCACTCAGATCAGCTGCTATCCTGTCTATAATGGAGTGAAATGGGAATTAGTAAGTGAACCCAAACTTTTGACCGGTAGTGTATGTACATAAGAGTGACATGACACTGTCATGAACACATGACACTGTCATGACACATGAACCCTAACCTTAACCCTTACTCTCTAACCCTAACTTGTCATGACACATGAATCCTAACCCTAACTCCATAACCCCTATCCTAACTTTTGATGACACTTGAACCCTAACTATAACCAGCACTCCCTAACCCTAACATGTCATGACACATGAAGCCTAACCCTCACTCCCTAACCCTAAATTGTCGTGACACATGAACCCTAACCTTAGCCCTAACTCCCTAACCCTAACTTGTCATGACACATGAACCCAATCCCTAACTCCTTCTAACCCTAACTTGTCATGATGAACCCTAACCTTAACCCTAACTCCCTAACCCTAACTCGTCATGACAAAACCACATGGCACAAACTAAAAGAAGCGTGTTGAAGCCATTTCTACGGAAATAATCTTTTGAGTTTATTTTTGTAATACATGACAAAACCTGTGCTGAAAATGGAACGTAAAAATTAAGTTTACCAGTGACCTAGGATAATGTAATTTGATTGGCTGCTAGATGTAGAATAAAAGAAATAGTACCCTGCGAAACAGCCAGAAGCCACT
>NW_022605577.1:1313170-1313299 GCF_008692095.1 Etheostoma spectabile | reverse complement strand
GAGCAACACAGTCTTTTGACCTACACGGAATTGCAGTTAATACATGAGAAAGAAAGTTTTTGTGTTTTTGCATTTTATGTTTTAAAAATTGTAAACGGTCAAACGAAGAACTTTGGATTCAAGACTTTT
>NW_022605577.1:1310535-1313160 GCF_008692095.1 Etheostoma spectabile | reverse complement strand
GTTTTGTGTTGAGTACAAAAGAACTACAAAAGTCCTAAGCTAGCGAGTCAGCTTGTAGCATTCACAAAGCGTTATGTCATAAACGTTCATGACTTGTTTATAACGATTTTCACACGTTTATCAGTGGCATGTCACTCCTGTGTAGACACATTCGAGTAAAGTGTAACCATACTTTCCTATAACCGCTGACATTTTTCTTTCTGAGACAAAAGGATTGGAAGACATTTTTACATATTGAGCGGATTTGATGACATTGTTTTCTAACAAACGACAAGACATAAACACTAAGCCAAATATATACATATATTGTTTGAGAGAACATGTTTGTTTGATTGACTTATGCATGTGTGTCATTGTTATCTCTCCTACACTATGATGTGACACAAAGCTGCAGAGTCCTCCCATGTCCCTGCTCCGTCCTCGCTCCCCGTCTATTTATCTATCCATCAGTGTCAGACACGCGGGTTTGTGTGTGATGTGCATTAAAAACAAAGCCCGGAAGGTAAGAATGTGTTTGAAGGCTGTGTCTCATTATAATACCTGGCTTTCATGTCATACACACACAGAGACACAAAGCCCTGATTTCTGATATCCTCCCGCCTCACCATAGGAACCTAAAGGAATGTGTATTCTCATATTGATGGCATTCTGGATTCTTCTTCTTTTCCTCCGTCTATCCAGGAATGCCTGCTGATATTTCTCTGATGTCTAATGCCGTCTGAGCGAACACACCAACCCGAAAACACACAAACACGCACGGAATGCGCCGTTGAACTGACACTTCAAACAAAGCTTTTGTCTGCTGCCTGACAGCGATTCCTCTCTCTCCCCCCCCCCCCCCCCCTCTCCTCCTCTTCCTCCCCCTCTCATTATCCCCCTCACCTCTCCCCGTCATTCCAAAACTCTCGTTAAACCCCCTCTTTCCCTCGCTCTCTGTGCCACACACACACTCACGCACACACACACACACACACACACCGCAAAATGCATTTAAGGGTTTTATTTCTAATTGAGCTGACTGGTTAAATGCCGGTTAATAAAATACAAATATTCAAAATATGAGGTGCTTTTTATAATACTACTTCTTGAGCTAAAGCCATAGTATTCAGCAGTGTTTTCGCTTTTTCTTTGATAAAACTTTTTAAAATTTTGTTTAAAAAAAAACAACCTACAGCTCGAAACATGAAGACATCTCCCCCCCCCCCCCCCCACCACACACACAGACTTTCATCACACCCACTTAGACAAAATAATAATATTCAAGACAATACAACACAATAAATATAAAGGATTTTTTGATAGCCCCCCCCCCAAAGATTTTTAGCCAGCCCCAAAGCAAAATCACTAGCACCAAAATGATGAGTATTGGGAGTAAAAATAGAAATTCAAATCCTCATTTAATGTGTTTAAGACCAATTTACAAAACAAACGAAACCTAAACTTGAATAAGAGCGCTAATCTCAGTTTTACCATCCAGAGTTGGGCTGTGTCCGACTCTCCTGAAGCTTTATTGAAATATTAATATTTTTATTTTTTGGACATTATTGGCCTTTATTTTGAAAGGACAGCTGAAGATATGAAAAGGGAGAGAGAGAGAGAGAGGGGGGGGGGAATAACCTCCACATATGGATGCACTAACCGAACCGTCCAGGTAAACATAATATACATTACATATAGACATTTGTTTATGAAATTGCCATAAATAACAGGAAAATGCATAGAATTCTGTCAAATAAGGTAAAACAGACTCATTGTTGTTGTTGTACATGGACTGATCATGCTCACTGTGGTGCGCAGTAACCGCCCCAAAGGTCCATTCTGAGTCAGGAAAAACCTTGAGACATATTATTATATATATATATATATATATATATATATATATATATATATAATATATATATATATATATATATATATGTGATAAAACAATAAGCTCATAGTATAGTTCTCTCCATAGCACATGTCTTAGGAGCCCTCCAGAAAGCTCAATTCATTTCCCCAGTGTTTCGTTTTGGTCAAAGAAATAGATTAATACAATGATTCATTTTGAGGCAAATCACCATAATGAATCCATTACTCAGTCCCTCCAGGTTTTTACAGCCTTTTTTCTAGGTTGTTGGCCCATAATGCCTGATCCGTCCGTTTTGTTTGGTAAATGGGAAATCTTCGAGTCACACCCGTCTCGTCTTCATATCAAAAACAAGATAATTAATTTGGTGACATACATGTGACGTCAACCAGTTCTCACTCCCGCTTGGTCATTGGCTCTCAGATTCACATGCTGATAAAAAAAAAAAGTCTGGCACGTCTGGCACCCCAAAGAAATCCAAAATTAACGATACAAAAAAAATAAAATCTCCTAAAAATGTTCCCATGCAACAAAACTGTAACATCAAATAAGTTTCGAGGGAAAGTATTTCGTCACAGATTACGTGTTCTTTGACGTATCGTTTCTAATCAAAACGTCTATTGGCGTAAGTCTGTGTACGGCGTGACGTCTGCGTAATCTGTGGAAGTCTGCGTAGTCTGTGGGTCTGTGTACGTGCGTAAGTTGCGTAATCTGTGGTCGCGGCTGTAAGTCTGGGGCCGACTTGGTACTCTGTGGACCTCTGGGATGTCTGCGTA
>NW_022605577.1:1308776-1310191 GCF_008692095.1 Etheostoma spectabile | reverse complement strand
TAAGTCTGTGGAAGTCTGTGTACGTCTGTGTATGTCTGCGTAAGTCTGTGGACGTCTGTGTATGTCTGCGTAAGTGTGTGGACGTCTGCGTAAATCTGCGTACGTCTGCGTAAGTCTGCGTACGTCCATGTATGTCTGTGTAAATCAGCATGAGGAAAATGGGGATGAATAGTTCAAACACAGGATTTCAACCTTTGCTTGTTATTATACTTCGGCACATATGTACCATACATACAGTAACTCAAATTACACAACAAACACACTTTTTTGAAACGCTAAGCACTTTTATAATGGCAACCTTTTCAAAATATGTGGCTTCGCTGGAAAATACTAAACAGATTGGTTTTCATTCAAGTCTTTGATTTACTGTAATAGATATTGCAATGTATATTTTACTCTGAAATCCCATGTCTGATGTGTAAGAAGCTATAGAACAATAATTAACTACTGTACCTGTAAAAACCGCAACTCTTGACAACACATGGACACAAATGAATTCCATTTAGCTGCTTTAGTTTTATTTTCGGGGGGGGGGTTGTGTATTGGCTCACCGACAAAATGTCTTCATGGCTTCAAATGACTTAAAATGTATTTCCAGGAGTCTGACTTAAACCGTTCTGACAGTTATTCCCATAAGACCCAAATGCAGCGTGAGACCACAGAGTCAGGCTCCAGTTGATTTTCAATGAAGCAGCTCCAAAAAACTCATGATGACATACGCAGACTGGAGCCTTTCTTCCTACTGACGACAGAACACAGAAACTCCAACATGTTCAACTCAATCCGCTGACCAGCTTTAACATCTGGCTGCTGTGTTGGAATCAGCTTTCAGTTTTCATTGGCATTACATGTAGCTACAGGTATCTCTGTTATATAAGTAGAAGAGATTAAGACACACAGCACCATGTGTGTGTTACAGGCCTCAAGCATGAGTAACCTGTTAACAGATAAATATGCTCTGTTTTGATGCTTCTGTCTTTATTAACAGGATTTTAGAACTTTTTTTCTCTGTCTTTTTAACAGTCTTTACATCTTTCATATTGACCCTTGTGTTGTCTTCCCGTCAAAATTGAAAATCAACACTTTTGTTGATGCTTTTTAGCGATGTTTATAGCTTTCTCTCATGTTTTTGTTCCTTTTTTCAACACTTTTAACGCTTTTTTTTCTTTTTTTTTTCACTTTTTTGCACGTTTTCAACACTACGTAACACTAAATTATTAACTTTAGTTTACAGTTATTTTTGGGATTTATGGTCAATGCCAGTGACGGAGTGGCTTGCGGAATTCAAACATGGCCGCGCCCATGTAGCAACAACAACAGCAACAACACTTTCAACTTGTCATTTTATCACTTTTAACAAATTCACCCATTTTAATAATTGTGCCAGTGAGAAGAAATAAAATACATCTGTTATA
>NW_022605577.1:1302307-1304293 GCF_008692095.1 Etheostoma spectabile | reverse complement strand
TTTTGGGTAGTTAAAAAGAACACTGATATAGGAAAACGGGGCAATTGGACCTGAGGACAACATGAGGACAACATGAGGGATAAGTCTCTGCATTGACATTGAAATCAGCTGTTTGTTTCCTAACAATTACATAAACAATTTAATCCAGAAAAACTATTATTTTGCACATTAAGTTTTGCACATGAACTCTTATTTTGTCTTCTGTTCTGAATGGCACGCGGCCTGTCGCCCCTTCCGATGGCTAAACCACCTCGGCCAACAATTTTTACATTATTCATTTAAGTAAATCAAAAAGCACAACAGGAAAAGTGTTAAGTTAAATTTCACAGTTCAGGGTCATCCCATGTCCACTGTTATGTTCGACTATGCCCCTGTTCAACAAGTCATTTTGTTAAATAATTGGGATTAGGGTTGGGCGGTAATACGATATATCACGGGGTCTTAAAGATAATGGTACAAAAATGCAATGCACTACAATAGGAGACAAGGATTAAATATTAAATATAATTTATTTACTTCCTGAAAAAAGGGGGGGCAGTCTGTAGGGAGTTGGGAACCGGAGTGTTGCTGGTTCAAGTCCACATACAGAAGTACGGAGTGTGGACTGGTAGCTGGAGAGATGTCATTTCACTTCCTGGGCACTGCCAGGTGCTCTTGAGCAAGGCACCGTACCCCCAACCCCCCAACCGATCAGGGCGCTGGTCCAGCACAGGCAGCCCACTCACTCTGACATCTCTCCATTAGTGCAGGAATAGGGTGTGTGTGTGTGTGTGTGTGTGTGTGTGTGTGTGTGTGTGTGTGTGTGTGTGGTGCCATAGAATGTGTGTGTGTCCCAAAGACATTATGTTTGTTAATATCTGTATCATTAATCCTTGTGCATTAATTCTTTATCCATATCTCTGCATAATATATATATTGTGTGTGTGTGTGTGTGTGTGTGTGTGTGTGTGTGTGTGTGTGTGTGGTGTGGTTGTGTGTGTGTGTGTGTGGGTGTGTGTATTTAGGCCTGTGTGTAGTGATTACTAAACAAACAGAGTGTAAATTGAATTTCCCACTTTGGATCAATGAACAGTATAAAAATAAATGAATAAATAATAAAATATGAATGATGTGTGGTTGTCGTTACGGGACAGTGTGGAGGAGAGAGAGGGAGAGAGGGAGAGGGAGAGGGAGAGAGGGGTGGGGGGGAAGATGGCAAGAAGAACACAACAGTTTGGCAACATGTTAGGTTCCGACCTAATGAGAAGGGAGAGGTGTTTCAGTGTTCAGTATTAATAATAATAATGTATGTATCCTTTATTTACATTTAGATCATTGGGTGGCAGTAGCTCAGTCTGTAGTGAGTTGGGTTCAAGTCCCCATAAGGACCAGGGTGTGGATTGGTAGTTCATCTCCTGGCCCCCCCACCCCACCCCCCAATCCGCTCAGGGTGCTGGTCCAGCCCACTCACTCTGAAATCTCTCCATAAGTGCATGAATAGGTCCCGAGCATGTGTGTGTAATTCAGGCCTGTGTATAGTGACAATTAATCAATAACCAGTGTAAATTATTTTTATTAGTGTTTGGTATTCTGAACGGTGTCGGCACAAGCCAACACGTCATCATTTTTAATTAGTCCCGTTAACATCGGATACCGTGGTAAAATGGGGCAAATAGTTTGACGGTATCAAAATATGGATACCGCCCAACTCTAATTGTTATATCAATGTTGACCAAAATAATTGTGATTTTGATTTTTCCCACAATTGAGCAGCCCTTGCCGACATAGGGAAAATGTTCCAAACCCCCCCCCCCCGGGGGTGCACCACCTCTGTTCCACGCAGACCACTCTCCCATCATTCTTAGCATTGTTTACCATCATATTTTGAATGCCACAAGAACCAATTTTGAATCATATCAATAAGTCTGGTTTTCAAAACAAAAAACACAGGAGTGTAGGAACGCTTAGAGTTTAACCCTCCTGTTGTCTTCGGGTCAAATTTGACCC
>NW_022605577.1:1301737-1302297 GCF_008692095.1 Etheostoma spectabile | reverse complement strand
AGTTTCTATATCAGAAATTTGGGTTTCTTTCAAACATTTTCCAAAAATGTAACCCGGATGGTTCCCAACAACGCTCCTCACAAGTTAAAAAAATAATCAGTTCACTACTTTTATGCAATTTGGGTTTTTTTTGGTCAATTTTACAGTATTTTGAGAAAAAACAATTGGTAAAAGAACTTTAACCCTTGTTTGTCTACCCGTCAACCATAAAAAAATGGAAACTTCTTTTCCCCATATTTTTGTCACTTTTTCGATGTTGTGGGTGCTTTTTTTTAATGTTTTTGGTATTTTTTCCAAAGTTTTTTGATATTGTTAATGTTGACATTTTCAGCGCTTATTTCGACGGCACATTTCTTGTGACAAAAAAAAAATACAATGTACTCAAAAACGGACCCGAGGACAACATGAGGGTTAAAAAAAGTGTTAAAAAAAAGAAGAGAAAAATGTCAATAAAAGTGACTAAAATGTGAACAAATGTCACAAAAGTGACAACAAAAATTTTAAAATTTGGGGTAAAACCACGGAAATTTCAAAAGCCCAGAAGAAAACAAACGTTGCAA
>NW_022605577.1:1300314-1301727 GCF_008692095.1 Etheostoma spectabile | reverse complement strand
AAAAAAAAAAAAAGTGACAAAATCATTGGGGGAAAGACACAAAAAGGGTGGAAAAAGACAACCAGAACCTTGATAAAAGGTTTTTTTATTATAAATTTTGACTCAAAAAAAGAAAAATTTCCAGGTCAAGACAACACGAGGGTTAAAAAGCAAAATTTTTTCGAGACCTCTCCTATGACGGCGTGACAGGACATGAATGAATGTGGGCTTTGCGGTGCGGTGCGGTTCAGTGGGTACAGCACGTCATTACCACTGCCTCGATTAGGACTTCAATTCCCACTGGGCCCACCTACGTTAAAAATGAATGCACTCATGAGTAAAAGCACCCGGCTAATGGCATATGTTACATCACTTTGACCTTATTACAAATAGAACATTTTTAAAAAGGGTTGCCTATTTGAGCTCTGCCTAATATTGTAAAAACAGACAATTTATTGCTGGGTTAAACAGCACGGACAATAACGTGTATTTTGGCTCCCCAGACTGTGTATAACTATTTCAATTCCATATTCAACTGCAAGATTGTTTTTTTCTGCACCATTGCAACCGCACTTTACGAAACCTTTACTTGACGTCACTTACATCCAGCCGTACCTTCTGCTCGCTGTCTGCTGTTTTGCTTGTTGTGTGTTTACTCGTGTATTTGTATGTTTTTGCTCTTATTGTAGAAAATGCCGCTGCTGAAACAAGGAAATTTCCCCCGTGTGGGATGAATAAAGTCTAATCTAATCTAATCTAATCTATCTAAATGTAACAGGCCATACAAAAGAAAAGTTAAAGCAGACATATCACGCTTATTTTTAAGTTCATATATGTGTTTTGGGTTTCTGTTAGAAGTTGTTCACATGGTCTAATGTTCCAAATAACACATTCTTTTTCTGATAAAATCTATTTTTTCTAAGAAACTATGGAGTAGTGTGAAGTCACTCAAATTGCTCAAACTGTAAAGATGAGAAAGTTAGTAGTTTGGGTATTGGTGTGTGATGCTAGTGGTTTTATTCTCTGTGTGGTGTGTGTGTGTGTGTGTGTGTGACAGTGTGGGCCCTATCTTGCACCCGGTGCAACCGACGCATGTATCGTTCCTATTTTGCACTTGATGCACGGCGGACTTTTCCCTCCATCAGTAAATTAGGGAATGAACTTACACTCCGGGGGGCGGTTCAGCAAAAAGATTCCCTGGTGCTGTTTTTGCAGTTTTAGAAAGAAATTCCACCACAGACCAGGTAAGACCTAGTCTAAAGTCAGTGGCGCGTTATTCAGATGCTATTTTAAGGGTGCATGCTTGGCCGTAATGTACACACCGTAGTGCGTACACTTTACTTCTCTCAGCTCACGGACCCAGCAGTTCCCAATTTTGCAAACCATACATCAATACAAGGAAAAATAGGACCTTGTTTTACACATTTCCATGAA
>NW_022605577.1:1299750-1300304 GCF_008692095.1 Etheostoma spectabile | reverse complement strand
GTTGATGACATAAATGAGGAACTATAAGAGGACTTAAGTTAATGTGATGCTGTACTGTATGCAATGACACTTCACCCAAAAAGCCCCAGCAGCAGCAGCAGCCCGGGAGTAGAGAGACAGAAGAGCTGCATCATCTATCTCCGTCTAATCTTAGACTACATTATAATGCAACAACCATGCATTCATAACCTGGTGATTCAGTGAGCCCAAAACATCGGAAAGTATTTGTGACATTTCTTCATTTACATTTTTTCAAAAGAAAAATCCCCAGCAAACGTCGGTCTCCTCGGCTGTGAACAGCTCCTGGCGTGCGCCCATGGATGCATTAACCCTTGTGTTGTCTTCCCGTTAACCATAAACTTGTCATTCCAGGTCAAAATGGAAAAGGACTATTTAGTAGCGCTTTTCCAATGTTTTTGTCACTTTTTCGGATTTATATGTCAAATTTTTAAATGCTCTTGGCGCTTTTTTAAAAGCCTGAGCTGGTTTAATTATAGGTTTTATAGGAATTATTATTAAGATCAGAGGATGTTGAGTGGATCTCAGATGGGTAG
>NW_022605577.1:1298885-1299740 GCF_008692095.1 Etheostoma spectabile | reverse complement strand
TTAGTCCGGATACTGTTTTGAAACCATTAAAAAAAAAAAATTCAAATGCTATAAGATTAAATAAAACACACAAAACAGTCAATGAAAGTAATGTTGTATGGAATCATCCATGTTTTTTTGGGGCAATTTGGTGGGAAGAAATCCCTATTTCTGATATAAAACACTTTGAAATGGGTCAGTTTGACTTGAGGACAACACAAGGGTTAAGAAATCCACCATTATAACAGCAATCCGCCATGGAACAAGCGCGCCTGCTTTTAAAGGGAATAAGAAATAACGCTCTGATTGGTTTATTGCACGTTACACTCATTCCACACCTGAGTAATGTAGCTACTTCGGACCATAGACCGTTATATACAGTCTATGCTTCAGAGCAACCCATTTTAGAACTGCGTTGGGCGCAAAAGTTATTTATCCCGCCAGAATAATAGCAACAGCGCCCGAGATCCAACCACAAATCTACGTGCGTTTCTGATGCCCTGTGTGTTGTCTCAGTGAGGATCATTATAGTGGTCGGTGCACTGAGCCCGTTTTGAGACGTGTGTGAAGAGTTGTGTTGCTTGGAATGAGTTTTGCAGGTGATGTGAGCTGTTTAGTTCAGGTGACAGTTGGTAGTGGAGACTGTAGTTTGAGTTTTGCACATGTGGCTTCAGTTGTGCCCACTGTGGTTTAGCAATGGAAACCTCTATTCGCCCTGTGTCTGAAATGCTCAGTTTTTCTCCATTTGAGTGCCTGTCTCTTTAAGAGCCCAGTCTGTTCTGATTGGCTTATGTAAAAATGTGGTGCACCTTTCCAGAAATGGTTCTCAAGCCGTGGGTTAAGATACTTGTGTGTGTGTGTGTGTGTGTGTGTGTG
>NW_022605577.1:1294631-1298875 GCF_008692095.1 Etheostoma spectabile | reverse complement strand
TGTGTGTGTGTGTGTGTGTGTGTGTGGTTATCAGGGGACAACAGCATAGCTCTGCTCAGCATTACTTCAGGTACTACAGGTTGGCTTGTTCCCAGTGTTTTCTCATCAAATCAGACCACAAAACACTCACTGGATTGTCTTACTTTACAGTTTGTGGGTTGGTAGGCGCTCCAGATTCTCCAAATGGATGCACAAGCACTGTAAAAGTGAGTTTTTCATGAGACTTAGATGGCACGATCAATACTGCTCTCATGTCTTTGTGCTAATCTGGAGCCAGGAGATGATTGGCTTTGCCACGTAAAATCAACAATTTGTGGTTTCCGGATGAGTTACATGCACTAACTAGAGCCCGACCGATAAAGGATTTTTAAGACCGATACCAATACGAATATTTGGTTGTTTAATATATATATATATATATATATATATAAATATATATATATATAATATATATTGGCCGATATAATAAATAAATTCCAGAAACGAGTAACAAAACATAAACAGATTTCCCTAACATTAGTCATCTGTAGTTATTTATGGGTTCTCTCTAATATAATATAATAATTTGTTTTATTGTCACAGCACAGGAACATCAAAACATATGAAAGTTCTGATTAATAAAATGTATGAAAATACAAACTTAAGATATGAAACTCAAAGTCCTTTGAACAGAAAAAAAATAAGAAAAAAATAATCAGTGTTGCCAACAGGGACGTTGTAGAGGTCCGTCTGTGGAAAATGGCAACGCCATCACTAACAGGGACATTGTAGAGCGTCCTCTGGTGGACAGACTATGCAACACCATCACTAACAGGGAACGTTGTAGAGCGTCCTCTGGTGGACAGACTATGCAACGCCATCACTAACAGGGAGTTGTAGAGCGTCCTCTGGTGGACAGACTATGCAACGCCATCACTAACAGGGACATTGTAGAGCGTCTCTCGGTGGACAGACTATGCAACGCCATCCAAACGGGACTTGTAGAGCGTCCTCTGGTGGACGAACTATGCAACGCCATCACTACAGGGATGTTGTAGAGCGTCCTTGGTGGACAGACTATGCAACGCATCACTAACCGGGACATTGTAGAGCGTCCTCTGGTGGACAGACTATGCAACGCCATCACTAACAGGGACGTTGTAGAGCGTCTCTGGTGGACAGACTATGAACGCCATCCCTAACAGGGACATTGTAGAGCGTCCTCTGGGACAGACTATGCAACACCATCACTAACAGGGAGTTGTAGAGCGTCTCTGGTGGGACAGACTATGCAACCCATCATAACAGGGACTTGTAGAGCGTCCTCTGGTGGACAGACTATGCAAACCCATCACTAACGGGACGTTGTAGAGCGTCCTCTGGTGGACAGTCTATGCAACAACACCATAAAAGGGACGTTGTAGAGCGTCCTCTGGTGGGACAGTCTATGCAACACCATCACTAACAGGGACGTTGTAGAGCGGCCTCTGGTGGACAGTCTATGCAACACCATCACTACAGGGAGCGTTGTAGAGCGTCCTCTGGTGGCAGTCTATGCAACACCATCACTAACAGGGACGTTGTAGAGCGTCCTCTTTGTGGAAAGACTATGCACACCAGCAACTAACAGGGACGTTGTAGAGCGTCCTCTTGTGGACAGACTATGCAACACCATCTCTCATAACATGGTTGATTGTCCGTTTTTATTTTGTTTTTTAAATATTCATTTATCAGAATAATTTCTTTGCCATTGTAAATGAATCGGATGAATGAATATAAAAAGAAAAAGGAAAAAAAAAAGCCAACGGTCAACAATGCTTTTTTCTCGGCAGTTATGAATCGGGAAATGTCTAATATCGGCTGATAATTTCTATAACATATGCTTGTCGAGAAATAGGATAGTTACACTCCATAACTCCTCCTTTAAAACACCAATTGCCATATTAAAATTTCAGTTTGTGAACAGAAATTAAATGTGTTGCATTTAGGAAAACTTTTAACTTTGGAGAAAGCCAGGCCATACCGTTTCTCCCTTCCAGCCTTTATGCTAAGCTAAGCTAATTGCCTCTCTGCTCC
The DNA here is from genome assembly GCF_008692095.1 of Etheostoma spectabile. Taxonomy (NCBI): domain Eukaryota; kingdom Metazoa; phylum Chordata; class Actinopteri; order Perciformes; family Percidae; genus Etheostoma; species Etheostoma spectabile. The sequence continues at coordinate 1,296,820 of NW_022605577.1, read as the reverse complement.
GGCCCCATGCTGAACCCACAGACATGAGAGTGTGGTATCGATCGCGTATGTGGACAATTATTTATTTGCCCGCTGCGCCTTCACATCTCAAAGACACACCAGACCTTCTGCAGCAAACACGCAGACCAACTTCAAACAAACCAGCCGTTTGTAGTATTCCTAATACATTTTGAAGTATATTGACCTTCTCTTTGAATCCAACTGTGTCCTGCGAGTTCCCCAGAACTTTCTCAAACCTATTGCTTATAGTTTGGAGAAAGTTCTGGGTAAAACTGTAGTCTAGCATATGGGAGTTTGAAGATCAAGCAGCCTTAACAAATCAAATTCAAGACCAGTTTTCAAAAAAGTAACTAAATTACTCAATTACAAATTCTAAAAAGTAACTAGTTACTTCAGAAAGTAACTAATGCGTTACTTTCAAGTACATTTTTAAATGCTCAAATGTGACCCCACCTCCACCCCTCTTTAACGCAACATAAAATGCATGTGCACGTTCAATTATTTATGACAAATCTGAATATTATGATGAAATAACAGCTTCAATTATAGTAACGCGCCACATTTTGTACTATATCGTCGTTATTCCCATCACTGTTCAAGACTGCTGGGGTTCATTGCAAAATCCAGAGCTTGTTAGAGAGTAGTCCCCCCCCCCCCCCCCCCCCCCCCCCCCCCCCCAAAAAAAAAAGTTTTTGAGTGTCTATGATAAAGCGCTATATAAATGTAATGAATTATTGTTATTAACAGAACAAAAATCCTCAAACTGAGCGCTGAGCTGATTCAAAGAGACAGAAAACATTCCTTGTATTCTTTGAAGCTGTCAGCACAAACACTCAGGTCAGCGTTTATGTCTTTAATAGGGGGGAGATTATCAGGAAGTGAGGTTAATGGAAAGCGTATCATATCCCGAGACATGTCAGAAAGTCAGATTTGATAAGTGGCCTATGTCTAAATATTATTAGTAATCTTACCCAACCATCCAGCTTCATTCATCATCAACATTACGTATCCTCTGTTGGATTCTTGGTTTACAGAAACCTAGTATCTTGCTGTCACTTTTGTTCTTTGTATTTTCTCCCTTGTTTACCAATGTGTCGTATTTGAATTTCAGACTGACATGATTTATTCTGTTATTCCACGTTGCAAGCTACCCGACTACTCCGACCACACAGCAGGAAGAGAATTTCAGCCAATGCTCTCTGTAGAGCCCAAACTGACTTGTTAGCAATAATCAGCGGGTCTGATTGGTGGCGGGCGATGTGTCGGCCTCAGCGGGGGGGTTCTAACAAGCCCTTCTCTCTCTGTGTGTTTCCAGTCATCTGGAGTCGGATCGCAGCGCCCTGAAGAGGAGAGAGTGGGAGAGGAGGAACCAGGAGGTCCAACAGGATGAAGACCTGTTCTCAACTGGATTCAACCTGTTTGGAGAACCTTATAAAGTAAGAGTGATTCATTCGAGCATAGTTCCCAATTAGATCATTTAATATGTCAATAGTTAATCATTTATACATAGTGCAACATTTTGGGAAATGCAACTATAGGCTTTCTTTCTAATAGTTATATGAAAAGATTGATACTACTCAAACTGGGTGGCGAATTAAAGCTGGAAGTTTGTTAAGAAATAATTACAGCATGTAACTCCACCTAAAGCCACAAATTGGCATTTTTACATTTCTGTTTATGTACATCGTAAATAGAGACCAAACGATATATCGGCGGGCTGATATTATCGGCCGATGTTAGGCTTTTACCGATGTATCAGCAATTATAATGCCCGATTTAAAAATTATAATAATTATAAGTAAATACATTTTTTTTAACCCTCCTGTTGTCCTCGAGTCATATTTGACCTGTTTACAAAAGCTTTCTATATCAGAACTATTAAAAGAACATCGAAAACATTAGAAAAAGCAACAAAAAAATTGTTAAAAAACTGACTAAAACACAATTAAAAAAAATGTCAAAAAAGTGACAAAAATAGTGGAATTAAATGAACAAAAACGTCAAAGTGTAGAAAAAGAACAAAAACATGAAAAATTTCAATCCAGAAAAACACAAAGCTGCAGGTCGATGGGAAGAACACATGAGGGTTAAATATTCATTCATCAGAATCATTTACAATGACAAATAAATAAATCTGATAAATTAATATTTAAAAAATAAAACAGACTGTCAACCATGTTATGAGTGTT
>NW_022605577.1:1292437-1294621 GCF_008692095.1 Etheostoma spectabile | reverse complement strand
AGTCTGTCCACCAGAGGACGCTCTACAACGTACCTGATAGTGATGGCGTTGCATGGTGTGTCCACCAGAGGACGCTCTACAACGTCCCTGTTAGTGATGGCGTTGCATCGTCTGTCCACCAGAGGACGCTCTACAACGTCCCTGTTGGTGTTGGCGTTGCATAGTCTGTCCACCAGAGGACGCTCTACAACGTCCCTGTTAGTGATGGCGTTTCCTACTCTGTCCACCAGAGGACGCTTTACAACGTCGCTGTTAGTGATGGCGTTGCATAGTCTGTCCACCAGAGGACGCTCTACAACGTCCCTGTTAGTGATGGTGTTGCATAGTCTGTCCACCAGAGGACGCTCTACAACGTCCCTGTTAATGATGGCGTTGCATAGTTTTTCCACCAGAGGACGGTCTACAACGTCCCAACACAGATTTTTTTTTCTGATAATGTGTTGTGACTTTAAGTTTCCTATCTTAAGTTTGTTGGTAATTAACTCATCTTCTCGCAACTCCTTGGCTACAAACAACTGCGTGGAGGAGGGTTGCGGCTGGTGCGTGATCACGGAAGGCTTGTATCATGTGGATACACTGACAGTGGTGTTATCATCACTTAGAATTCCTAATGGGGGAGATAGCAACTACGCACTATAGCTTTAAATTAAATGATATGGCTTGATTTTTCTTTTATTTCTCATTCGGGACTGTCTGTCATTTTGACTCTGTCTTGACTGGGACTCAAATCTTTTTGGACTCGGTCTTGACTTGGACTCAAACTTCTTAGGACTTGGCTTTGACTTGACCTCGACTAGTCCTGGTCTTGGACTTGACTACAGCCCTGGTTTGAGCTAACGTCAGCGAGCTGCACACACTCATCTTTACAAGCTGGCCGAGCTGTGATTCTTCCCACTGAGTGCTGCTTCCTCCACTCAGAGAGCTCCCCCTTTGCTTGTTAGCAGACCGCTTTATACTTCGCTGTTAAGTTTTGATTGATCTCTGCGGGGGGACAATGGACATACCTGACACCAGAATTTCATTTGGGCAAGTGGAGTGAATTTATGACATCTTAATCAGTGAGGATGGGCCACTCTCCTCTAAAGCAGCCCACTTTGTGATTTAGGTTCTTATTAAACGCCTTTCCCTTCTGTAAGCAATCAATTGGACCAATTTATTACTATTACTAAATGATTAACTATTATCCAATCATTTATTTTGGACCGTAATGCACTTTAAAGCGTAACTCTTGCGAAAATGCAACCTTAGGCGTTTTTTGTCAACATACCCGAGTCAAACTTTTAACGTTTAAAAGCATAATTAGGAGGGAAGCACCATCCTAAGATTTTAAGATTGAGCTTGGTTTTTCGGTCAAATTGCCTTTTGAATGGGAGAGCTAGGGGCACTACTCAAAATCAACATGAGACTTTGCTCCAAGTACCAAATTTATCAAATGTCTCTCTCATATTGATCCTCATAACCACTGAAAAATCAAATCCAAAGTCTATTTATTATGGACATTATTTGACATTAAGCGTTTCTGCTTCGCATTTTAGCAAATTGTTAGTGAGAACTTATAAATAACTACAGATAACTGATGTTAGCAGGCTGTGGGTTGATTCCCCATGGTTCCCATTGACTTTATAAGTCACAACTTAAAAAAGCTGAATTTCTCATGGCCATATATTGTCATAGAAGTTATCTCACAATGATGATTTGGTTTAGTTTTTTTAGTGTTCATGACAATGTATGGCCATGAGAAATTTGGTGATTATTGATGATTTTTGTGGATTTTTTGCCATCTCTTGCTCAAGAATTATATGTGTTAAGAACTTCATTTTTTGGAACTAAATTGAGCTGGAGGTTTTCAAAAAAAGTGGTGGGTACAAAATGACTCATGAGGAAATGTGATAGGTACACCGTCCCCACAGAAATCAACGCCTATGTTGCAGCCTTAGTTCTACTGTACTTGGTCCTGGTACTGGAGGAGGGGGGTGGTGGGGAGGAGAGGGAGGTGTGGACAAGAGGATGGGGAATTCATCGTCCTCATCGTCAACTTTTATGCAATCTCCCGCTTTGAGTGCATTGTCAACAAGTAGCACAACGATTCCACATCAGAATATCCAAAAAGTCCCGGAGCTCCATGGACTGGTCGAGGGCAGGCCACGGACAGAGTACCCAAGGACCAGGCCTCGTTCTGGGGTT
>NW_022605577.1:1292175-1292427 GCF_008692095.1 Etheostoma spectabile | reverse complement strand
AACGGACAAGGGCAGGTCACGGCAGCGGTGGGTGGAAGAGGGAAAATGTCTTTATTAGAGGAACAGCAAATGCAACGTCATGAAGAACTGTTTAGCTCCCTTAACCCTTGTGTTGTCTTCCCAAAAAAAAAGACTCTTTTTAATCAACGTTTTTAACTTTTTCTTAAGTTTTTGTCCCATTTCTCAACACTTTTGACGCTTTTTTGCCCATTGTTTGTCAGTCCTTTTGACGTTTTCAACACTACGTAACAC
>NW_022605577.1:1292044-1292165 GCF_008692095.1 Etheostoma spectabile | reverse complement strand
TAGTTTTACAGTTATTTTTGGAATTTTTGGTTAATAAACTTAATTTTTAGGAAATTATTTTTGAAATTAGGAATTACTTAGACTAAAATTAAAGGAATGGATGTTGATGGATAATCACAGA
>NW_022605577.1:1291912-1292034 GCF_008692095.1 Etheostoma spectabile | reverse complement strand
GAATATGTCAACTTTTACTCAATACTATTTCAAAACCACTTCAATTTTTTTTAAAATGCTATAAAATTGAATAAGACGCCCCAAAATTAATGTAAGTAGAGATTTGTACTTGCCAAAGAGCG
>NW_022605577.1:1288919-1291902 GCF_008692095.1 Etheostoma spectabile | reverse complement strand
GAATCAATCATGTTATTTTGTGGAATTTAAAAGAACATTGATATAGGTAAACGGGTCAATTTGACCCAAGGACAACATGAGGGTTAAAGATGAACTTGAGTCCTTCTTCCTCCTCTTTGTCCTCCTCTTTCTCATCTTTTTCTGGGAGAAGGCACTCGTTGCATCCGTCCAAAGTCCTTCCTCTCCCAGGTAATCCCCAGAAAGGCTTCAAAGGAACAGGTTGACATTTAGAGAAATACACTAATTTGCTTTTAACGTTAGAGCAAGATAAAATGATAAATTGTGGGTGGTGGGTCCCCACGGAAATCAACGCCTATGGCGCAGTCCTAGTTCTACGGTACTTGAGATGCCATCATTTTGCTTCTTCTTAAGCTGAAAGTGAACTAGCCCTGCATTAAGTCCACGGCACTCTCCTGCCCCTGTGTTTAAAATTGATTTTGGTTTGTTAACTCTCCGCCAGGCACTTCAACACTTGGTTACGCCGCCAAGTGTATCGACCTTGGGACAGACTGGCTTTGAATCTTGACAGATTGTGTTTAAGTGCTGCTGTGTCTGAACACAGAGGACACTCACGAAGAAGCTGCTCCAGGACCGGCAGCACATGAGAGCTTGTTGTCATAATGAATCTAATCCTTGGTGCTTTCATTCTCCAACTAATTGTTTCCAACTAATTAATGGAGGTCAGGGCAAGGTGTGCGTGTGTGTGTGTGTGTGTGTGTGTGTGTGTGTGTGTGTGTGTGTGTGTTACATTTTGGATCACTATGCCGACCAGCAGCAGATCCCGATTCTATTAATTCAGGAGAAGTGAATGTAAACACAGATTATGACCATAGATATCGCCCCATGGTCACCAAAGTAAATATTGGAGCTATTATTCACAAGCCGCATATCTCCCGAACACTAAAGGATGTAAAGGACCTGACCGTGTGTGTGTATTTCAGACCAGTGTGTAGTGTGTAATGCCAACAGAGTGTAAATTTTAATTTTCCTATAGTGGATCAATAAAGAGTATAAATTAACTCAACTAATGTTCGTGAATGCCCTAACAAAACTAATATCATTAATGCTCAATATGTTTTAGCTGTGCAAATATCTACTGTTGGCAAAAAAAAAATATGAATACATTTTACAAAATATAACTTTTCATCCATCCACACAACGTTCACTACATTTCCAGACATGGCCACACCAATATAGGAGCTTGATGTGTGTATTGTTTTAATGTGTCAAATATATAAAATATATATAAATACAGTAAAGGAAAACAGTATTTATCAGTGAGAGAGAGAATAACAACAAGGAAATCTGGAAAACGCATATCAAAATGTTATGAATTGATTTCCATTTTAATGACGCAAAGAAGTATTTTGACCCTTCTACAAAACATGATTTAGTACTTGGAGCTCCATTGGGAAAATGTAAAAAATCAGCAGGGGATCAAATACTTTTTTCCCTCACTGTAAACGGTATATTTGGCCATGACAGTTAAGTCTAGGCACCAAAACGACAAGTCAAGTTTAGAAAAAAAGATTGCGGTTTGGTTAAAAAAAAAGTATAAAAGTATTTAGTTTTTGCACTTGTTGCCATAGCTAGCTGTCAAAGATGGCGGCCATTTTGCACATGCGTGACTCACATAGTGTCTTCATTCATTCATTCATTCATTCATATTTATCATACAGAAAAGTTAAAAGTAACATTACATACAATGTAAACGGGCCTGACTCAGTTTAAAAACTGGTTTCCAGCAGGTTCCTGTTCTGCAGAGACATAAAATGTCGGGACAGACATTTGTACAGGACATCAATATGGACTAGACAAATTTGGACAACTAAAACAACAATACAGTTACATAACGACAAAGACATTTATACAAGACATCAGCTGGGTTAGACAAATACGGACAGTGCTAACAAGGCTTGAACAATTGTCTTGACCAATCACATTCTAAGGACGCTCGGTCATGTGCCTTTGGAGATTGTGAGTCCCTCCAAGTGTCCTTTAGCTTTGGGACTCTTGACGTCAATTTTGACGCTCTGGGTTGAGACGTAGACACTCTCGCGCGGCACAAGAATGGGGCAGTTGGGTTTAGGAAACGATCGTGGATTTGGGTTAAAAAATTGACGTTTCTGTGACATGTGGGACAAGAACGGGACACGAACCCCCCTGTCTCCTGGTTGACAGTCCTGTGTTGTTTGACCCATCCACCACCCCAACCTAACTCCTGACGCGGCATTTTGGTCTTTCATACAACTCGCTACCATTGTCGCTATATGCTACGTCATCTTACAGTAGTTGCTGGGAGGAGGCCTCGGGGAAGACCCAGGACTAGGTGGAGGGACGTCCAGCTGGGAAGGAGTCCCTTGGGGAAGACCAGGACTAGGTGAGGGACTCCAGCTGGGAGGAGGCCTTGGGGAAGACCCAGGACTAGTGTGGAGGGTTACGTCCAGCTGGGAGGAGGCCTTGGGAAGACCCAGGACTAGGTGGAGGGACGTCCAGCTGGGAGAGGCCTTGGGAAGACCCAGGACTAGGTGGAGGGACGTCCAGCTGGACGAGGCCTCGAGGGAAAACCCAGGACTAGGTATGATGTCCAGCTGGGAGGGCCTCGGGGAACCCAGGACTAGGTGAGTGACGTCCAGCTGGGAGGAGGCCTTGGGGAAGACCCAGGACTAGGTGGAGATATTATAGCTCCAACCTGGCCCGGGAAAGCCTCTGGATGCTGGTTGATGTGGCTCGGTAAAAGGGAAGTTTGGGGTCCCCTGCTGGAGCTGCTGCCCCCGTGACCAGATGGATGGATGGATGGATGGATGAATGGATGGATGGATGGATCTTACAGCGCCGCGGTGCGTTCAATACAGACCCTGAAGGGTGTTATTCGCGTCGTATCTGACGCTGGGAGCCACTGACTAAGAGTCCGTATTGTACAAGTTGGGAGTGAGAACGGGTCGGTCTTGACACAGCGAGTATTCTTTGACTGAATTTTCCA
>NW_022605577.1:1288029-1288909 GCF_008692095.1 Etheostoma spectabile | reverse complement strand
TTAGAGATCTATATCAGCCCCCCCACCCCCCTGTCTTTTCTTGTTTCCCTTTATCATTCCCGGCCTCTCTCTTGCTGATTTATTTCTACAATCAGCCTCTCGCTGTACCTGTTTAGCTATGTCTGTCACTCTGTGTCTTTCCCCCTCTCTTTCCCTCTCCAGTATTCATTCTCTCTGTCAGCTATTAGCTAATCCCTCTTCTAATCCTGTTAAATAGCGTTATGCTGTTAGCAGCTATTTGGGATGATCTATTCACACACACTTACACACACATAGGTATTCATCCTCTCCTGCTCCTCTGTTTTCCATTTTGCCTCTCTGTAAATGTGTTTTCTGTTCCTCTTCAGCCACCAGATCTTTTATTCATGAGCCCGAGATGGAGAAGAGATGAGCTAATTTATTCACAGCTAACTTTGGCTCGCCACGGTGTGTAGTGTTTGTGTGTCTGTACACACACGCGCACACACAGACACACACAGAAATTACATCTGTTAAGATTGTTTGAAAGCAATTCTCTCCTTTTCTTGCATGAATCTTTTGTACAGAAGGTTTGATTCTTTGCCCTGTTTCATTTTTCGGTATTTTTAATGGTTTTGCTGCGTTATTGTGTAAAAATTAAGGATACAGTGGGATAAAGTAAGACCTGATAGAAGAGATGAATTCTGCTTCCAGTCTAAAATTTGTGTTGACTTTTTTTAATGAGCTATCTACCCTAGTCCTCGGGCCTCATCACAGGTTTAAATACAATATTTGGGAAGCACAGAGAGGGACATAAAGAGGACCAATAGCATTGATTTATGGAAAAAAAAATAAAGTGTAAAGTGACAAGGATTCTCTCTCTCTCTCTCTATATATATATATGTATCTATATATATATATA
>NW_022605577.1:1286248-1288019 GCF_008692095.1 Etheostoma spectabile | reverse complement strand
TATATATATATATACATATATATATATATATATGACTGTATATACACACACACACACACAAATGGTCAAAAGGATGAGGTAATTTACAAATCACAAATTTCCATTCCACTCCATTATAGACAGAATACCAGCTGATCTGGGTGGGGGGGGGAGGTCATCTTTATTGCAATATCTACATTGCCCATTATCACCAACCACTCATCCAATGTTCCAATGGAACATGCTTTTTACTAATCTGATATCATTAAAAAAAAAACATAAAAACTGAGAAAACATTAGAGAACTCTTTTGCAATTATGTCAGCACATAATGTAATCTACAAACTGCTGCCCTGGTTAAAAAAAACAATGCAACTTATCTCAGCTGGTATTCTGTCTATAATTACATGTCACTTGATGCTCTCTCTCCAGAAATATTACCTAGTTAGGCTCCTGTTTCCTATGAACATGCGTTCATTATTCATGATTTCGTTAACCTCTCCAAATACAGGCAACTTCACCCTGTCGTGGAAGAGTCTAATTCACTCCTTGTCATTCGTTTCAACCTTTCAACCTGTTGCAGCTCTATTGGACAGCCACTTCCTGTTACCGCAGGGTTGATTAGCATTACCTTTGCCTTTATGGCTGGATCTATTGATCAAACCACAAAAGTTATATAAGATGAAATTACAATGCAACATTTCACATTGATCTTAGTCAGTGTTAAGTGTTCCTCATTTGTCTGTAATGCATGATGAACTTAATATAACAGACTGTAGAGCTTGCATAATTCAGACTTGGCCCATGATTATTATTTGTTTCTTAATTTGTCGCTCAGGTAGAAAGTAGACTCTTTGCCCGAATCTGGTTCCACATATAGATTCGCTGACAACCCCTTGCTGGTTACCCTTGTCCTTTCAAAAAACGCCAACTGATCCACCCGTGTAGTTTCATCATTAAAGACTCCACCAATGACTGACACAGATGGTGCTCGTGAGCTATTCTGAGGCACATCTCCACATTAGCACAGAGCAGAGGAAGGTGCTGCACCGTCATAGATCAGTGAGGCCCGCGCTGTCCTCCACGCCATGATTACTTGAGAATCTGGGGTCAGGCTTATAATGATTCCTGCCCCATTAATTTTACTGCACCAGCCTGGACGGGACCCTCTTAAGAGCGACATGTGTTTAATTAATCATTTGGTCTTGATGTCTGGTCAGTGGTCACCCAATCCGTCTCTCACTGTTCCTCTCCGGGTGAATGACGAAGGCCTTTAATCAAGCCTAAAGAAATGGAAAAATGGAGGATTTAATTAATACTCTTCTCTCTCTCCCTCCCTCTTGTCTTTTTCTTCCTTTAGACTAATAAAGGTGATGCGTTGGCCAGTCGCGTCCAGAACACATTGGGCTCCTATGAGGAAATGAAAGACCTGTTGACCAGCCATTCCAACCAGAGCCACTTAGTGGGAATCCCCAAAGGCAGCAACAACCTGCAGACCCCGACCACTTCAACTGCAGAGAGACCCGCCTTGGAGCCCCAGCTTTTCAACGAAGCCCTCAGAGGAGGAACGGGTGGAGGTGAAGGAGGAGGAGGAGGAGAGGGAGGTATGGACAAGAAGATGGGGAATTCATCTTCCTCATCAACTTCCATGCAACCTCCCGCTTCGAGTGCGTCATCAACAAGCGCCACGACGATCCCGCATCAGAATTCCAAAAAGTCCCGGAGCTCCATGGACTGGTCGAGGGCAGGCCACGGACAGAGCGCCCAAGGACCAGGCCTCGTTCTGGGGTTAG
>NW_022605577.1:1277784-1286238 GCF_008692095.1 Etheostoma spectabile | reverse complement strand
ACGGACAAGGGCAGGTCACGGCAGCAGCGAGCGGAAGAGGGAAAATGTCTTTATTAGAGGAACAGCAAATGCAACGTCACGAAGAACTGTTCAGCTCCCTTAAAGATGAACTCGGTCTAAAAGGGGACTTGAGTCCTTCTTCCTCCTCTTCGTCCTCCTCTTCCTCATCTTCTTCTGGGAGAAGGCACTCTTCGCATCCGTCCAAAGCCCTTCCGGTCCCAGGTAAGCCCTGCACAGAAAGGCCTCAAAGGAATAGGTTGACATTTTGAGAAATACACAAATTTTCTTTTAATGCAAGGTAAAAAAAAAAAGTTGATACCACTCCTGTATCGAGCTAGAGCCTGCAGCCAGTTAGACATAAGCTAAGTTTCCGTCCATTTGTCAATCGAAGTTCGGTAAAAAAATGCAAAAAAAAAGCTGGTGAAAGTGTGTTTTCATCCAATAAAAACCCGTGCGTAGTGACGTCACATGCTGTTTTGCGATCAAATTGGTATATTGAATTGATTTGAGACATTTTAAGGTGTTTCCATTCACTTTCGCACTAAATCCCATTCAAGCGAACTTTTGCGAACTTTTTTGAGACAAAATGGATCACGCCACCATGTCTACCAACAAAGGATTAATATTGCACAAGTTGTAATAGTGCTTATGTGCCAGCTGATAGCGACATATCAACACATTGCTTTGACGATGGAGATGCAACTTGCCTTTAATTTTCCATTGACTCTGCAGGACGTCCCACGGCTTGTCCTAACGTTTGTCGGCCATTTCCTTCGCGAGTTCCTGATACATTTTATTTAAAAAGTCTCTTGTCTCCTCGTCTGTCCACTTCCATCTGTCTTTTACGCCCGCCATGGGTACTACCAGAGAGGAAATACTGGGGGAAAAGACCACACAAGGGTTAAAATATCGGGTGAACAGATTTCTAAACTAAAACCAAGACACTTTGCACGTGACTGTAGTGCTCGGAACAAAAACACACCAAACAACAACACCCACCACACCACACACACACACACACACACACACACACACACACACACACACACACACACACTTTTTAACGTGAACATGTGCCAACCCAGGTCAGACATAGACACAGACAGATTACACACAAACAGTACACGTAGACCTATAACATGCTGGGTTATCTCAATATACATGAATTGGTATGTGGCCTACATATCTAATATTAAAAGACATTGAGTGAGTTTTGTTTGGGACCAACTTCATTCAGAAGCATTCTTTTTGGAAAATGCACCCACTGAACTTTTTATGAAAAGGTTGAATTATTTGGAACTGCTGCCACAGGCTTGAACAAAAGTTATGGTAACACATTACAGTAAGGGTATATGAATTATGATTTCATGCATGAATTAATTAACGATTGGTGCATTACTTCATTCCTTTATATCTTATGAATGATCAGCAGTTGACATGAGTTCATAGCATGATAATGCAGAAAAATAAATAATCATGCTTAATAAATCATAATTTATAATAATGTGCCCACATACATAATGATTTAGTTGTGTTTATGTATGAGATCACAAATGACAGACTATGAACATGTCAACTCTTGAGGATTCATGGGATATTAAGGAACGCAGTACTACATAAATCAGTAATAACATAATGCATAATAATACATAATTCAATTAATTCATGCATGATAATTCATGTACCCGTACCGTATGTGTTACCAGTGTTATTCTAACCAACAACACACACACACACAACCACATCCACCCACCCACACACACACACACACACACACACACACACACCACTCCACTCACACACACACACACACACACAGCAACACACACACACACACACACACACACACACACACACACACACACACACAAATGTAATCTCATTTGATAGAGCAGTTAGCTTCCCTATTGGAAACATTTATTCTGCATATTTGTTAGGAGTGAAATATTACCATAATTTTTTAATGGTTAATTTTGGGGGATTTTTCCCTTTTATTGTAGTGTCACGCAGCCAGTGTCCAATAGGAAGAGGCGTTGCAACAATATTTACAAATACACATCACAACGCTGGCTGCACAGATTATGCAGACGCACACTGCTACCATTGACTCACACACACATACGCTGGATGCTTTATTAGTCTTTCTACATGGGTTTAGTTAGTAGTTTGGGGGGGGGCAGTAGCTCAGTCACTAGGGTTGTTGGGTTGGTAACCAGACGGTTGCTGGTTCAAGTCCCCATATGGACCAAAGTCTAGTAGTGGACTGGTAGCTGGAGAGGTGCCAGTTCATCTCCTGGGCACTGCCAATGTGCTCTTGAGCAAGGCAACGAACCCCCAACTGCTCACGGTGCTTTTTCATGGGCAGCCCCCCCCACTCTGACGTCTCTCCATTTAGTGCATGTATAGGTACTCAGCATGTGTGTGTAGTTCAAGCCTGTGTGTAAAAACACTGCAATTTCCCCTTGTGGGATTAATAAAGTATACATTATTATTATTAATGATCGGGCTGTAATAAGACCACCTCGGCTATGTTGTCGCTGACAACAGGGTCAATTTCTTAGTGGTTGGTGTAAACCGGGACATTTTAGAGTCCCGACCGGCTTTTGTCGGGACTCAGGACACGCAGCTCAAAATCTGGACTGTCTCCCGGTCAAACCGGGGTCTGATTCATTTGATTTTTGGGGAAAATATTAAACCATAACAAGCACTGACGTCAATCACTTAAGTCACCCTGCCACTCTCACGCTACTCACCGAAATTTTCTTGCTTTTAGAACAAATCCATACTCTCTAGCTTTATATTTAGCGTAGGGACATGAGAGTGGCATCTATATATTCATCTCCCTTTAAGTAAAGGCACATTTCCCAAAATTTCTAACTAGTCCTTTAACCATGGGGAATATCTGAGAATGTGGTTAATTAAACCTGCCACAGGACATTTTTAATATTCGTGGGTATTCTTTGTGTTTTCCGGAGCCACGAGTGCTGATGAATCATTTCCCTGAATCATTTTCACTGTGAAACTCTATCACCTATTGGGCGAGATTTTCTGAAAATAACATCTGCATCCAATGATAACCACATCTTTCAGTTGATTTTCGAACCACCAAGCAACACATAATTTGCTTTGATTATGATTGCTTCCATCCATCTGGGAGAGAGGGATTTTTGGCGTTCAATTGTCGTTTGATTTTGACAGAGCACAGCAATGTTCTCCTAGAACAGGTGTTGTTTTTGGTTATTTTTTTTGACTTTCCTTTTAGATCATTTTCCTTTATCCTTCTCTTCACAGATGGTGGCAATTTTCGATCTTCCACCATGGACGGTGGCCATTTTAAGTCTTCCACTAACACAGAAAATGGCGGACATTTTAAATCCTCCCCGTTGGAAAATGAGACAGGTTGTCACCTCTCTACATCCTCCTCTTCTCCGCTGGCTTCCACATCCGTTCTGACAACGCCTACTCCTGGTCTAACCACTCCCACATCTGGACTGACCACGCCCACCTTCCCACCTGGTAGCCTATCGGGGAAGCCCATCGCAGTCCAGCAGAAGCCCACAGCGTATGTCCGACCAATGGATGGCCAGGACCAGGCTCCTAGTGACTCTCCCCAGCTCAAACCCCCCTTAGTGGCCACAGAGGGATTTAACAACGGTCAGCCTTATGGAGGAAACTCTGGGAATGCCAAGAACAAACTGCCAAAACTGAGTCTCAGCCACGCAGGGGAGGTAAGACAACAACCACTATGACGTATACTGTTACCAGGGTATTTTTGGGGGGGTTTTCAACAAGGGCCTGCCTGGGGCCAGTCACAGACTGATGGCAGCATTAAAGTAGAGCCCAATTGTTTTTGTTATAACAGAATCATGGACAAAATAGTGAATTTGAGAAGTGAAGTTAGTGCTAAAAGCTAACTGGAGATTTAAAGTATGACTACCTCTATGTTTCCAAGCGGGATGCCCCACTGTAACTGCAGCTTAAATATCGTGTTAAAAATACATGAAATTTTATGATTCCCAGTGGCTTATGCCTGGTTAGGGGCCACTACTGTAACGCCAGGTGGGCTAACAGGCTTGCAATGCAATGAGAGAAACCCTGATTACTATCAATATCAAAGTCTTTAGTAATAAACACTGGTTTGGAACACTAAAACAAATTTCTGGTGATCCATTTTCTCAGTTGAATTGTAAATAGTTTTCGCTCCAGATACCTGCGCAGCTCGGCATGTACAGCAGTGGACATGCCACTAAGGTCTTTTATATAGACCTCGGTGGTCCCCTAAAACTGTATCTGAAGTCTCTTTTATATAGCCCTTAGTGGTCCCTAGTACTGTATCTGAAGTCTCTTTTATATAGACCTTAGTGGTCCCCTAATACTGTATCTGAAGTCTCTTTTATATAGACCTTAGTGGTCCCCTAATACTGATCTGAAGTCTCTTTTATATAGACCTTAGTGGTCCCCAATACTGTATCTGAAGTCTCTTTTATATAGCCCTTAGTGGTCCCTAATACTGTATCTGAAGTCTCTTTTATATAAACCTTAGTGGTCCCCTAATAATGTATCTGAAGTCTCTTTCCAAAAATTCAGCCTTGGTGCAGAATTACAGCCACTAGAGCCAGTCCACAATGAGCTTTTGCATATTAATGTTAAAAAACCTCATAAAGTGACATTTCCATGCCATGGGACCTTTGAAACTCGGCTCCATTCACCTAATTTCCTCATTCGTAATTAATATGAATGATAAATCCACCTTTAATTCTTTATTTTGCATTGTTTCGAGTACGACAGCATGACATATTGTATAAACAAATTGAATTAAAAGAACAAAGATGTAGACTAATTATTATTCGGGTACAATGCCATTAAGATAGTTTATTTAATTTAACCATTTGCACTATCATATGGTAATAACACCTATTCTTATAACTTTATTTTTAGGGATTGAATGAATCCATCCATTCTTAAACGCATTGACATTACTCTAAGGGTATAAATCATACCTTCATGGCAAAAAAATATCAAAAAGGTCTTCATGAGTTGGTTAACAGTGACACATGTCTGTCTGTGCTTCTGATGTCATAGGTTTGAGGGCATGTTTGCATTTTTTGATACAGTAATACCAGCAACTCTCTTTTTTACCGAATCCATTATTATTTTGTTAAACGATATTAAGGTGGATATTCTCACATTTGGCTAATTGAAATGTCAAATGAATCTGACAGTACCAAACTCCTCCACAATTTGCTCTCTGACTCACTCACTTAGCTCCCTGTCCTGCTCTCTCTCCTCCCCCCCCCCCTCTCTCTCTCCCTCTATCTATCTCTCACTCACTCACTTTCCTTTTCAAAACTGCAAGAAACACCAGGCTTGATGATGATGCGTTTGTGTGCTGTGAAACTGGTTGACAAGCGAGTAGTCATCCATATCGGGCAAGCCAGCTGTTCCTGTGCTTTGATAGTGTGTGTGTGTGTGTGTGTTTGTGTGTGTGTGTGGGTGTGGGGAGGGGGGGGGCACTCCAAATGAGCCCGAGATGGAGCTTTGAGCATATGGCACACCGAGAAGGGAAGAAAAAAAAAAAAAGCAAAGGGAGACAGGGAGGGAATTAAAATGTACTTTACTTTTAACACTTTCTTACGGAGGATGAGAAAGAGAGTCATGGCCGTGAGTGGTTTTCCTTTCACTTTGTACCCCCCTCCACACACACACACACACACACACACACACACACACACACACACATCCACCGTTATCACCTGCCTACTGCTTAGTTTTCACTCCTCTCATATTTACTCCGGGGAGAATTTATTGGAAGGAAAATGGAAACTCAATGCAGGACCGAGGCGGAGGAAGAGAGGGGTACGAGAGAAAAAGGGGGAAGACTGATTATAGGGGGGTGGTGGTGGGGGGTGGGGGGTAGAGGACGAGGACAAGAGTAAGGAGGGATAGAGGAAGACAATGAGTGACTGATTACGGCACCTTATCGCAGCTGTATTTATTCTGATTAGATGAGTTATTGGATGTGTTCTGCAGCTTAAGCAAATAGCGGCAAAACGGAGGATTGAGGCCGACAACGAGAGGCCAAATGAAAGACTTTGAGAATCCTGCCGCTCACTTCCCGTCGGCACACAAGGTTAAATGTCCACATTTACCCTTTTGATTGTTGAATGTGTGAACTGAAGCTTTGGCATCATAGCAACAGGAGGAACAGTGGTTGTACTAACGCGCCACATAAGCGCTAGAGCAGGAAAATCCATTTCTGTGGAGTGAATCCGCATGATTGATTTCCCATTTTAACGATTTGCAAATGAGTTCACGTGTCACGGATGTGTTTCAAATACTTTGGCTCACGCTTTTGTGATTTTTTGCGAGTGCGTGTTGTGTGTGTGTGTGTGTTTGTGTGTGTGTGTGTGTGTGTGTGTGTGTGCGCAACAGGCCTTTAAGCTAATGTGGAAGCCTTCTGTTAGCTCTATAGAATTATTGATTTGAGTTATTCCCAAGTGTTGGTTGTGTGTGTTTGTGAGAGAGGATTGATTCAGTGTGAGATATTGTAGCTGTTAATACTGCTGTTTCATTACGTATACAAGTCACCAACAGCATGCCAATAAGAATACCTTATATCACAGTAAAATTAGAACTATAGTTAGAGCAAGTTTACTCAAAAGCTCCTGTTTCTTATTGTAAATTCACTTGAATGTTTGAGCTTTGAGTTTGGTACAAGAACGCTTCCCTGAGCTCACCTTAAATCTGTGTCCAACACCTGGACATGCCAGCAGAATGTATGACATCACAACCAGTTTGGAGCCAATCACTGTCCTCAGAAAATGTCAGGGCGGGGGGCCGTGTCCATGGGCAGCCCCCTCGCTCTTCTCCAATTTCTCCAATGCATGGGCATTTATTTCCTGTGTGCGTGTAATAAAATGTGAAAAAAAGTGAAAAGAATGGAATTCTCCCATGAGGGATTAATAAAAGTATACATAATTATTATTATTATTTATAGGTCATGTTTGTAAATGAGAATTGGTTCTCAAAACAGTTTACCTGGATAAATAAAGGTTAAATAAATAAATAAAAAAATATAAAATTCAGCTTAGGCTAAGAGTACGCGCAGCATTTCATTGGTTCTTACGGCTCTTTGGGTCCCCTTTTTGCTATTCTCATTGGGGGAAAATCTTTAATTATCGAAGACTAACACGGACCACAAGATTTTTCGCAGTTTCTACCCCGAAGCCATTACCATACTGAACTCCGAACTGAAAGCACACCCCGAAATATACATGCCAGCATGAGTCCATTTCTTTATCAACACACTTTAATGTCAGAAAAGGACTTTTATGAAATGGAATTTTGATAACATACCACTTTTTGATTGCAGACATTGGAGTGTATGGTAAAGTTGATAGCAGAGATGTGAGGATGGATGGATGATGAATAGGAACATTATTTATTCATTTTTTTGAGTCCACAGTAACACTACTGTATACGAGTAGAATTACAGTAGAATGCTGTAAAGTTACATTAAAACCTTGCCAAAATGACAAAATCACAGTAGTCTAAGTAATGCAGTTGAAATCACAGTAGTCAAAGCATTACTGTAAAAAGAAAATCACAATATGGCTACTATAGTACTGTAAATAGCTTTTTTAACTTATGTTGTGTTTAATTTGTTACGCCCCAGTCTAGGGGTGCCTAGGACGCAACATAGAGCCCGATTAATTTTCCCCATTTATCCCCGTCCCCCAAGCAGCCACAAAAACATAGTAGGTCCAAGTATTTTTATTGGACACATCAAATAGATTTGTTGAATATGGTTAAAAAACAAGAACCAAAACTACCTAAACTGTAGGGTGGCCTATTATCAAAACAACAAACAAAAACAAACCCTGTCTTGAAAACAAAAAATAAGATAAATAACAAACCAAAAAGAACAACAACGACTACCTTTTAACTAAAAAACAGGAGAAAACTAAACCACCTAAAAGGTCCACCCATACAATACGAAAACTGAACATTACACAATCAAAGAAACTAAGTGTGGCAGGTTGGGAGGCAAGGAGAACGGAGCGGCCTGTGGGTGCCCTCGTGTCTCTCGACGGTCGCCACTTTGGCCTTTATAGGACAGTGGTGCGCAGCTGCGCCAATCACGAGTAGGACTCAGCGGACCCCACCAAGCAGCACCCGAGGGACGGCACAGCCTATTTACATAGGGAGAGAGAGATAGGACATGCGCACACACACACACAGCGACACACCAAACACGACCCCAGTCGTAACAAATTGTTTTGTATTTTACAATGAATACATAAAAATACTGCAATTGGAAGTACGGTACCTTTACTGTAAAATAATTCACAGTAACTTGCTTGCTTGAATGCACCTAAATTCCATTGTATGTTTAATTTGTACACTGAAAAAGTATCTATCTATCTATCTATCTATCTATCTATCTATCTATCT
>NW_022605577.1:1273234-1277774 GCF_008692095.1 Etheostoma spectabile | reverse complement strand
TATCTATCTATCTATCTATCTATCTATCTATCTATCTAGAAAAATTAGAACACCACATGACTTTTGATACCCCTAACTATATTTTTGCATAATGTGTCAACAAAACTATTTTATATATATATATGCTCTCAGGACTGTGTCCCCTCCTCTTTTTTCTGCACTACCTATACTTTATATTTTTATATTTTATATTTTTATATTTCATGTTGACACTGTAAAGGCGTTGCCTCAATCTCATTGCACAGGTGCTGCACTTGTGTATAATGACAATAAAGGCATTGTATTCTATCCTATTCTATTATTCCTGACAGCCAAATTGTCAATAAAGTTTTAGTGACATTCAATAGTCTCCACTGCATCCTCATCCAGGAGTGGGGTGGGTATACCGGGGTATTTACGAGGCCCTGCGAGCGAGGCTGCGAGAAGGTAAACAGGGAGGTGACAGGTGACATTTCCAACAGCGCTGTGACAAGTTTCATTTACATGTAGTTCAAAGTACAGAGCTGATGTAATTTCACAGTGATTTGAAGGCCCGCTGTGGTGTTTCCATCAGGCGTGTGTGTAGAGGTGCACACGGCGCCTCACCACTAATGTAGCGGTAAATAAGAAGCAGGGTAGACCAGGACCTTCAGTCAGTAATAACCACGAGGCTAACACCAACCAAATCAATTCTGCTCCCAGAGAAAGCCTTCATTTATGCCTTTTTGCATGAAAAGATCTTGCTTTTATATGCCACACTAGCTTGGTATAAGTCGACGCGGGCATTTAAACTTCAGAAAAAAAAGAAAAAAAATCAGAAAAAAATCAAAAAATCAGCGCAGGAAGCTGGTTAAACCGAATTTAGACGGACTTACTCGCTACAGTACTACATCCATGGGCAGGAAATCATGGTGGGGTGGGGGGGGGAGTCATTACTCAGGGTTGTCCCACCCCCAAACAATCATTTAAACCATGCTGTTTATTGTATATAATATATACTTCAAATTATTATGTGTGTAGTTAAAGAAATACAAAGGCAAACAGGGCAAAAAAATGCGATTTAAGCATATACTGTATATTAATGGGCAGTGCATGTATGATGTCATCCATTATGGATATTATGTAATATTACGTATTATTATGGATGTTTTGTACTTTTTGGTTCGACTTGTACAAGACACAAGTCGTGCCTGGGTTTGACAAATGAACTGCGCCACAAAATCGAATATTTAGCAAAGGGCGACTGGTGCAACTGTCAACAGAGGTTTCCTGGGATGCCTTAGCCGCTAACTTTAGTTCTGGTAGGTTAAACCCGTAATGGTGGCATCTGCGTCGCTGCTGCTTGAGGGAAGGCAGCGATAAGTGAAGCTCCAAGGTGCCAGATGATGTCATATGCTTTTTTGCATATTCATTTGCTACACTGAGCATCCTTGAGACGGATAAGCCAGTGCAAATCGGCATCGGCTGTACTGATTTATTGGCAAATGCTTGCGGCGACGTCGCATTAAGGTCCATCTGCCGTGGTTAGAAATAGCTATGTCCATTGTCCATTGTAGACATCGTAGTTTGTAACCTTATGTATCCGACGAGACAACTTTTTACAGTGAAGGGTGCTTTTAGAGCTGCACTAATCAATACTTTTTATTGTATTTAATAGCAATAAATGACTAATGTGGACGAGCTGTAGTGATGATCTCAGAGAAATATCACTTGCAACAGGGTTTCAGTCCCGCTCATCAGAGCTAATTGTTTTGGTTTTACAGTCCACGTAGTCTCGCATTGCCAGACCTTCCTCCACAGCCCTGCGGAGGAGGTGTTTGCTAGCCCACACAGCAGCCCTGGATGGGGGACATTACGTGCTCTGGTTTGCCTGCATTTCTTTAAACCAATCACTAAGCGCTAGACGGAGCAACGGTGCCTTGGCAAAGAAGCTTCGGAAGGCCCCTGTTTTGGTGGAACATGTGTACGTTCAAAGGTTGATTTAGTCGTGTAACAGAAACCTCAGATTGGACTAGCTGGCTGTCTGGATTTACCCTGCTGAGATCTGAGGACCAGTTCACCATAGACTTCATAAATCCGTCGGAGTTTGGAATGCCAGCACAAAGAAAGCGGACAAAGACATCTAAAATAAGGGACATCCAGTTGAATTTCCTGCGGCACCGGAAAAATCCTGGAAGTGGAACGCTGTCAACATATAGACTACAGCCCACACCTCTTTTATTTATTGGTTCACTCTCTTTCCTCTCATTCACCCTGTTTCAAGTAGATGGACCAAGTTACTAGCTGGTGGAGATAGTGGAGCTTTTAGCAGCTAAAGAGCCTGATATTTCCCTCAAGAGTTGGTGGAGACCAAAAACGAGGCTAAAGGGTAGGACTGGACGTTTTAATTGAAACAGAAATTCAATACCTCTAACATACTTTTATGTATAAAATATATATATAGTAAAGATAGCAGATTTCAAGCATTGCCAATGGTATGAAACACGCTCTCCTAAAGGGGTATTGCCTAGTTTGAAAGAGTGGTGAACATTGTGTGGATGGATTAAAAGTGATATTTGCATAATTTATTAATATCTTTTGCTAACGTAAGATGTTTACACAGCTTAAAAATACATATTTAGCATCACGTAGATTAGTCGTTTTTGGACGTTCACAAACCTTAGCGTTAGCGTGTTGCCAAATCTCGCGAGAGTTTGGTCCTGAGACCGAACCAGGTCTAGAACAAAGTCAATTTTCTCCTACTGTGTCTTTCTGAAAAATGATATTTTAATGTCAGAATGGTCTGGAGATATGTGGCTTGTGAGGAACGCGTCAGATATTTACTTAGGTGACAAGGGGGTGAAAGGATCGCTCATAGTCACGTTCACTCCTCCTGTTGGAATCAAGCCACCTAAAGAGATATGATGTAGGATACGGGATGTAGATATAGGATATTAAACTGAGTTGGCGCGTCTCGGTTCTAAACTGTCTCTGAAGACGCTAAACAGGACTTTTGGGAGTGAGAACGCGTTGTCCCTATCCGCAGTGAAGTGGTCATCTTTGGTACAGTGAGGAAGGACAGGAATGATATGAGAGACGAAAATGAGAGAGAAGCATCTACTGACTGAAATGATGCAGTGTCTCTGCAGTAATAAAATGTCTGAATTAACCTATTCATGGAAAAGTGTTTGTTTTTTTAGCACTCTGTGGATTCAGAGCCTCGGAATAATTTACTTTCGACTTTAGAAGTCAACAAATGCTTAAGGAAGCTTTGCCTGTTTGCTCATTCATTACTGTAACAGTGGAGAAGGATAGTCAGGCAGACGCCGGGGAAAATTGGTTAAAATAGGGAGAGACGGGTGTGTGTGTGTGTATAGAAATACCTTCTCTGAGGAAATAAGGGAGAGGCGAGAGAATGTGGCGACGGGGGAAACGGGTAGAAGATATTTTCTCACTTTCAGCAGAACCAGAAGAGAGTTATGAGGGAGTCTGCCAATGCAGCAAACAGCTGGCTTCATTTGCATAATACCCATCAGGCCTCCCTTTCCCTCAGGCTGCCTGTCAACTCACGACCGAGACACACACACATACACACGCCATCTTGCACTATATCAGTGCCTATACATTTATATAGGCAGCAAATACCTTGTGGAAACTTTGAGCGGCGACACTGTATCAGACGAGTGAATTTTAAGCTCCTCCGTAACTCATGGGAAGCTTTTTAACGCTTTAATTTATTTGATTTTCATTGAGCCGTCTAATTGCCTCGTTGAGAGAGGAAGACGAAATGATTTAGCTTTTATGCTGATGATAAAATGATTGTAAAATCGCCTACTTGAAACAAAGAATACAGTTCCAATGAATCAAACTGCTCTTGAGTGGCTGCGATAGGACAGAGAAGACGGTGCTTGGGGAGAAAGATATATATACTTCAGCCGAATAGCACAGGGGGAGGTCTCCCATCAGCAAGGTGCTGCGGTGGGAGGGGGTGGGAGGGGGGGTCATCGCAGCAATAGCTGCCCTGTGATAAGAGAGATCACAGAAGGAGACAGGGCGAGTCTCTGTGGGGCTTAAAGTTCAAGATTTTAACAGCTAAGATCATCCTCAGGATTGTTAAAAGATCATCTGGCATAGTCTGTCTGTTCTCTGCAGTAGTGCCATGTAACTCTTTTTGCAATTTTTTTTTCCACACCCCCTCCTTGTCATCACCGCCCACCCACAAAAAAAAAAGCAACTACAATATTCCAGACCATTCAACAAATAATAACCAAATAAACAGATGTATAATTGAGTACACCATGAGCCCATCATACATGTTTTTTCCTAGCACAAAGCTTCCTAGGAGCCCTCCAGAAAGCTCAGGTACTCCCCCCCCCCCCCCCCCCCCCCCCCCCCCCCCCAGGCCCACTCCTGGATTGACGGCACCCCTTCATTTTTCTGTCCTCTTAAAATAATCTCTCTGGCGATCATTAAACTAGTCTGGACCCAGCTTCTAATGTGCTTATTTATCTTGCTTAGGATTGACCCATCTCCCAGAACATATAATCTCGGGCTGAATGGAACCTGGGTCCCTGCTATTAGA
>NW_022605577.1:1272923-1273224 GCF_008692095.1 Etheostoma spectabile | reverse complement strand
GTTATCATATATCCTGGTCCCAAAATCCTGGACCTTATCACAGGTCCATAGGACATGAAGTAATTGGCCATCGTCTGTCACATTTTTACATTTCCAATAACTTAGTGTGTCTTCCTGTTTACTCAGTCTTGTATAGTTTTTTTAATCTCCTCGCGGGAGTCATCCCAAAAGGGTTAATAAAGAGAAGTCTAAGTCTACTTGAAACCCATACTTCAGTAAAAGTACAAGTATCTTACCACAACTTGGCTTTGATAGAAGTTAAAGTCTATTTTACAATTGGCGGGTAACACTGTCAATCTAC
>NW_022605577.1:1271484-1272913 GCF_008692095.1 Etheostoma spectabile | reverse complement strand
TTGGCTGGTAGCCAATGAGAATTGAGGGATTCAGACGTGTAACTATTGCTAAGCAGGGGGGTACGCAATTGCTTACTGGCCCAGACCGATCAGGGGCCCACATCACTGGACGACATTGATTGACAGCTGGGGCCCCCAAATGCATTTCCATTACTCGCAACAATCACAGCAGTCCCACGTGCAGCCATTGACCAATCGGGAGAGAACGGGTCTAATTAATTTCCTTGTTTCTGATATGAAGACAAGAAATGTGTGACTTGAACATCTCACATTTGCCAACAAAACGTACAGCGAAAGACGTCTAGCTATCAATGTACGCTGTAACGTTCATTTCACTAGAAAGTCGCTGAAAGTTGCTGTTGTTTCAATCCTGTCTGCTTGCTGCAGCGGGGGTGGGGTGGGGCTGCCGCTTCGTTCCCCCCCGTGACTTATGCACGCACACACATAAAAACGCACCTTCACACATGGTGGATGCAGGAAAAACCACAGATGAGATGTACAGGATGACCTAAACCAAATCTGAATTATGGAAGGTGCCATATCGAACCGCATGATTGTTGTCCCAGTCCAGGATAGGAAAGAACACCTTTATGCTGGATTATCAAGGCGGGCCCCCCTACTACAGCACGTGATGATGGCGCAATGTCCTCGAGTAGGCTCATAGAGACACAGCAATTCCTGTTTTTCATCTTTTATGAAGCAAAAACATGGCAGGTGGTCAAAAAAGTTAACTTCAGGCGCTGCCGACGGCCGATTATCGGGTTGGTGTGTCACGGTCCTTAAAGTTTCTTATATTTACTCTCCTTAAGTATCAAAAGTAATTTGTCTGATAATGAATGTACTTAATTGTTAAAAGTGAAAGTAAATGAAATGAAAACGTTTCATGAAAATGTTACGAACTCTTGTGTGGGTTCCTTTTAGTAAAGCATACTATGTAACGTTTCCACAACTTCTCAAACATCAAATTTAAAGTTTGACTTTAACAAAGAGAAAAACAGAATTTTTTCTTTCCCTTTTTTGAAGAAGAGTCTTTCACACCGAGGTACAACCAGGTTTCTTGCAAATATGGCCAAAGATGGGTAACTTAATCTTCACCCCCACTGTCGTTGGGCCGGTGATCGGCTGTTCGGGGGGTGCTTCCATGACCCTATCAGGTATTCACTAGTTTTGGACTATGGCTTTGTTGCTTGGCAACAAACAAGCAATAATGTATCAATGGAGCGTGTATTACATGCAGTTCTAGGAGCAATGATTCGCCAAACCGGCTCAGTGACAGTCTAACACTTTTTTTTCTGATTTCATTTTGCAGTAACGAGTAACAAAGATGCATAAGTAAACGTTTCCAGAAATATAAACTTACTTGACGCAGGGCTGTGGTACTCAAGTCTGGTCTTGGACTCAAGACCATTTTTCTATGGTCTCGGACTTG
>NW_022605577.1:1269319-1271474 GCF_008692095.1 Etheostoma spectabile | reverse complement strand
CGCTAGTATTTGGACTCGGACTTGTCTCGGCCTCGGGCACTGGTCTTGCCCAATATGGCTTTTGGTCTCAACCGAGTCCAGGTGTCTTTATTATGTTGATAATAATATTGGAGGGAAAGTGAAACCCAAAATGATTGTCTTGATACTGTCATGCATAAGACCTTTTTTCTGTCCTGGACTCGGTCTTGACTCGGACTCTAACCTTTTGGGACTCGGTCTTGACTCAGACTCTAACCTTTTTGGACTTGGTCTCGTCTTAGACTCGAACCTCTTTGGACTTAGTCTTGAATTGGTCTTGACCAGTCCTGGTCTTGGACTTGTCTAAGGGGGTCTTGACTACAACACTGACTTGACGTATACTTGTACTTTACTTGAGTGTTCTCTTTTCATGCCACTTTCTTCTTTTACTCCACTACATCTCAGAGAGAAATATTGTACTTTTTACCCCACTACATTAATCTGACAGCTTCAGTTATAGTTTACTTTATTACTTTACAAATTAAGATTCAGCACACAAACACATGTAGTTCATAAAAAAATATGTTTTATAATAAACTACCCAAAAATGTAACTGCCTACGAGTCCAGCTATAATTATTAACACTTAGTTGATGGACAGAACAGTTTGGACCGTGTCCATTTTCTAAAATAAATGGGATTTTTCCACATTGAGTGCTTTTACTTAGTCCATTTTCCTGAGGATACTTACATATTTTGACTAAAATTACATTTTCAATGCAGAGTATTTTAATTTACAGTGTGGTATAAGTACTTTTACTCAAGCAAAGCATCTGAACACTTCTTCCACCACTGATTCTCTGTGATACTGAGTTCATGTGAAGGAGATGGTTTTAGATAACAAAGTGGCGATGTTGTGTCATGTCGTGCGAAGATGTACAAGCGGAAAAAAACGTCAAAAGTACATTGCTACATTTCTCTTTACATTTCACAGATTGCTCTTTTCCTAAGAGACAGCATACACACACACATACACACACACATATCATGATTGCGGCTGCCACAGAGCAGTTAGTTATTCAATGATGCTGTTTTATAACAGACTGAATATGATTTGAGATTAACTGTTTACCCTGAGGATTAACATGATAGCTGTGTTGGCTGGATTAGCGGCAATGATCAGCATTTATCTCTGCTGTCACTTTAAGAGGCTGATAGTGTGTATTATCACCCCTCCGAGTGCTGTCATCTCTCATATTTGGTAAATCCCCCCTTCACACCTCTTGAATTAGACATTTTTCAACAGGCTGGTAAGATGAAATTGCTGTTATTTCATATTTTTCCCAGCCACGCAACGCCAGTGGATCTGAGGTCTGCGGTTCAATCCGGGGCAGGCTCCAGAGCTGGGCGCACATCGGCCCGCGCCGACCGTTGACCAGGGGGGGTCACAGCAGTCAATCCCTGCACTTTTGCTTCAGCTTCCACACCGCCCGCTCCAGTGATTTGTTGGCTTAGTGTGCCAGCAGTTGCATGTACCCGGTGCCATGGGTTCACACAGTCAGGAATTTAATTCACAGTTTAAAGCCGCAGTCGTCTGTGAAATTTTATTACGAGAATTATGAGCAGTGGTAGAAAAAAGTAGAGAACTCTGGGTTGCCCTTATCTTGTAAACGCCTCTCCTACAAAATAATAAGCCTAGCTACCGTTGGCTACCCTTTTGGTTGGCTACAGTGGCACATGTTAGCAATGACACATCATAGGTATAAATAATATGGGCCATCTCAGGGTTCCCTCTTCCTTTCTTTAAGATTAGATTAGATCACGAAATAACATGATTGATTCCACACAACGCTCTTTGGCAAGTACAAATCTCTACTTTCTTCATTTTGGGGTGTCTTATTTAATTTTATAGCAATTGAAAAAAAATTGAAGTACTTTTGAAATAGTATTGAGTAAAAGTTGACATATTCCAGTCTGTGATTATCCATCAACATCCATTCCTTTAATTTTAGTCTAAATAATTCCTAATTTCTGCTTTTCTAACTCAAACATTAGGGTATAATTTCCTATAAATGAGGTTTATTGAACATAAATTCCAAAATAACTGTAAAACTGAAGTTAATAGTGTTGAAAACATCAAGAAAATCCAATCCAATCCAATCCACTTTATTTATATAGCACAATTTTAACAAACACAA
>NW_022605577.1:1268671-1269309 GCF_008692095.1 Etheostoma spectabile | reverse complement strand
TTTCCAAAGTGCTGCACAAAATGATCATACAGAATAAATAGATAACACAATAAAAGCACAAATGTAATAAGGTATAATAAAATAAAAACAACAAAATGCACTAGCGGCAAGAAAAAAGTGACAAACATCGACAAGGGGTTGAAAAAGTGTTGAAAAAGGGACCAAAAATTGATAAAAAGCCAACAAAAGTGTTGACGTTCAATTGGCGACTGTAGAAAGGGAGACGACACAACTGGTAGCTAGCTAACGTTAATGTTGCGTTCCAGGCAACCCGTAACCCGTGTTTTTGCAACCTTGTACATGTGAAAGTGCCCTGGAACGGCGGTCAAACCCGTAACTTACTACCCTTGAACTCTTACCCGATCCTTGTACTCCCAGGTACAGTTTTTGACGTCACACACACACATAAACAACAATGGCGACTCCTGTTGCGGCTGTAACAACGCCGGTGATTAACGGTAAGAAATAGAAATAAATAGAAGTAAATAGGCAACACAATTCCGCACATTGTAATTAAAACAATACACATATAACTTTGTACTACTGGAGGTTATGTTTATAAATAAATCCCCAAATATGTCAGCAACTAGAAATCGCTAGCATCAGCTAGTGCTAGCTAACGTCAACGTTAGGTAGCC
>NW_022605577.1:1267161-1268661 GCF_008692095.1 Etheostoma spectabile | reverse complement strand
GCTAGCTAGAAGGGTTTGTCGTGATTTTGCCTGGAACGCTACCAAGTCGTGACTTGAAGTCGTAACTTACGGGCTGAAAACTGCGTCTGGGAGCATAACTTATGCGCTAAAAAGTTAGCATTACGAGACAAATCTCTTAACTTGTTCCCAAATATGTGATAAGGTGTATTAATGTTAATTTAAAACCTAAACTCTAAACCTAAAATTTCCTTTGGGATAAATAAAGTATCTATCTATCCATCTATCCATCTATCTATCTATCTATCTATCTATCTATCTATCTATCTATCTATCTATCTATCTACAGTATCTATCTACAGTATCTATCTATCTATCTATCTATCTATCTACAGTATCTATCTATCTATCTATCTATCTATCTATCTATCTATCTATCTATCTATCTATCTATCTAACTTACGTAATATGAAGTGTGTGCTACAAGCATTTTTGGTGACAGTCCGCTTGTTAAATTGCGTTTAACCACAGTTGTTGTTGTTTTTATTTAATTTTTTGTGTCTGGCAGGGGCAGCAGGTATTTGATAAAACTTTGTAATGTTACTCCGTTGATTCTGGCACCCAACAACACAACAAAATGACACTTTTGTGTAGCCGACTCTGTGTTGGCCACCTCCAGTTTTCAATTGTTTTTGCCTCCAGCTGACGCTGTGACATAATTGTGACATAGGCACTAAAAGGACCTATACCAAACTGTGAAAAAAATCAATTCTAAGTAAAAGTCCTGTATTCAAAATGTTACTTTAGTAAAAGTAGAGAAATATATGCAGCTAAGGTATACCGTACACATAAGCAAAAGTACCTGTTTATGTAGAGTGGTTTCTTTGAGAGTATAATAAAACATGTTATTGAATTATTAGTATTGATTTATACATAAGCAGCCTTTTGTTGTCTGCCAAATAAAGTGGATTGCCCACTCTTTTCTGAAATATAGCTTTTTTTTCATATTGTTTTAGTGTTATATCCATGCATAATGCTCTAGGCTGTAGGCTACTTTACATAATACATTACAGGTCTCATTGTGGTGACTCAAACCCTTTATGTAATTTAATAAAAGAAGTATGTCATTTTTTTGGAATAATTGGAATTTGGAATTTATTTTAATGCTGTCCTAATCACATATGCGATCGATATGCGATCAATATTGACAGGTTGCACTGTTTGAATGCGATGATACTAATTCCCCAGGGTGTTAAGATACTAAAACATCCTAAGTTACATAAACAGTACTCCCTGCTCCCTGTTCAGGGTACGTTGGTTAAAGGATCTTCCCTCTACAAAATTCCTCCAGCTTATGTCTGGTGCTCAAAAAATATGGTAATAAAAATCTTTATTACTCCTGGCGTTACAAAACAATACACAGAGAACCCCTACTGCTAGCTCTTTAGTATTATGCATTAGGTTCTGATACAGGCCACTGACTGTTCCAAAGTGTGTGTGTGTGTGTGTGTGTGTGTGTGTGTGTGTGTGTGTGTGTGTGTG
>NW_022605577.1:1262375-1267151 GCF_008692095.1 Etheostoma spectabile | reverse complement strand
TGTGTGTGTGTGTGTGTGTGTGTGTGTGTGTGTGTGTGTGTGTGTGTGAGGTGAGAGTGAGAGAGTGCCTTTTAATAAAAAATAAAAAAATGCCCCGCTGGGCTATGCGTTGCCAGTTTGCCAATCAGAGCATAGCCACAGTATGCAAATCACACACACACACGGACGTGTACACACACACACACACACACACACACACAAAGACAGGAGCAGGCACACACAGGCGGGGGTAGAAGGAGTGTTTTGATCTACCAGGGCCATTACAGACATTTTAAAATCCTATGAATATAAAAAAGAGAGAGGGGGAGAAGGATGGAAGATGAGAGTGATGGGCGAGAGAGCATCGTAGAGACAGACCGGGAGGGAGGGGAGATATGGCCGGGGAGGAAAGTGAGAGGAAACAACATTTTCTGTTTCTTTTTTCTGTTCATGATTTAGTTCTGAACGGGAGAATGCATCAGAGAGATTACATGGAAGATAGACGATTAAACGGCTCACGCAGTCTTTCTCTGTCCATTTTTTTTTCTCAGTATTTTATACCGTGCCTCGATGTTACAGGAGCGGCGAACCTCGGCACAAAGCCTGAGATTTATGGAAATGCTCAGTATCAATAAACATGAAGCGCGATTGGCTGATTAAACGACCAGGCATCCTGCAATCAGAACAAATGCCTCGTCATTGTGCAGCCGGCTACTGCGCTGATGATTTAAATGGACATTAATAAAGGAATAAACAGACAGTCACAAAGCCAGCAAACAACCATGAATGATGACCAGCGAGACACCGCTGTTTGCTGCATGTGATCAATTATTAGCCTGCAGGCACCAACTCATCAGTTTATCGAAAGACTGAGAGGAGGGGAGATTAGAGATATAGAAAACAAAGATTTCAAAGTGCCTTTATTAGACCCTTTTCAGAGAAGAATCACAATCCACAAAAATCTAAAACAAGAGAAGAAAATCCGTAATAAAATGGAAAAAACACAACAAAACCTGTCAAAAAAAAGAAAAAAAGTTCCTTCTTAATAAAAGAATGAGCCACCAGCTATATAGGATGTGGGAGGAGATAGGAGAGGAGTTAGGAGATAGGAAAGAAGAGGAGATAGGTGAATAGGTGATAGGGGAGGAGCTAGGAGAGTAGTTAGGATATAGGAGCTAGGCAAGAGGAGATAGGGGAGGATATAGGAGAGAGGACAGGAGAGAAGATAGGAGATAGGGGGGGAGAAAGGAGAGGATATAGGGGATATAGGAGGAGAGGAGTTAGGAGATAGACAAGAGGATATAGGAGAGAAGTCAGGAGATAGGCAGTAGGACCGGAAAAGAGATAGCAGAAGAGTTATGAGATAGGTGAGGAGAGGAAGAGATAAGGGAGGATATAGAAGACAAGACAGGAGAGTAGATAGAAGAGGAATTGGGAGATAGGAGAGGAGAGAGGAGAGGAGATAGGAGAGGAAAAAGGAGACAGCAGAGGAGAGGAGAGAGGAGATAAGAGAGGAGAGAAGAAAGGAGATAGGAGAGGAGAGGCAGCTAATAGGGCGATTAAGGGGGAGGAGAGCTGCTGTAGAGAAAAATACTTTGTGTTGGATTATTTCTTGTTGGATTTCCTCTCCTTAGGAGCTTACAGAGAACCAGACGGTGTTTTACACCTCAGCTCTTAACACCCCCAAATCCCCTAATTTAGACTTGAACTGCAAAGATCGAGAGAAGAAAAAGACTGGAGGATGAGTGAAAGAAAGGAAAGTGGGGGAGATGCAGAGAAAGGGAGAGAGGAAAAATAAAAGAAGTGGAGTCAAGGAGGAAGATTAAGGGAGAGAAGTTTTCATTTACAGTTCAGTTTCTACTAAAATAATCACGTATGTCCTAGCACACGGGACACAATGTGTTTGTTAGGAATAAACGGGAGAGGCAGACAAAGACAATACTTAAAGTGCACAAGAGGGATGTGTGCAAAGTGAGAAAAATATAAATATCTAATTGTAAAGGTCCCATGACATGGTGCTCTTTGGATTCTTTTACAGACCTTAGTGGTCCCCTAATACTGTATATGCAGTCTCTTTTATATAGACCTTAGTGGTCCCCTAATACTGTATCTGCAGTCTCTTTAAAAAATAGGTGTGTTGACAGACACACATTCACTATCAATTTAGTGGAGTGAGAGGTGAGCAGAGTGGTCCTTTAATAAAAATGAAACAAATGCCGCCCTGGGCTCTGGCGTGCGCATTTGCCAATCACGAGGCGCATAGCCACAAGTATGGATCACCACCAACACGGACCGGTTTTCAGATGCCCACAAGCAACAACACCATCCACAACACAGAGTGACAGGAGAGGCAGGGACCACACCAGCGCGGTGGGGTCAGAGGGCCATGGGTGTGTTGAGCTCACGAGTGGGCAGCCCTTACAGCACTGCGATGGAAGTGAATTTTAAAATCCTAATAAGCTTCTTTAAGAAGTGTGAGGGAGAGTGGGGGTAAGGTGGCGTCGGGGGACAAACACGACTGTGGCAAAGAGAGGCTAGCCTTACGGGGAGGACAACACGCCAGAGAAACAGCCATAAGGATGCGATGGAAAGGTATGGCCAGGGGGGATAGAAAGATTAACTCTTGAAGCAGACAGGGAGCGTGTGTCTTATTTGTGCGGGGTAGAAGATGATGCTAGAACGGAGGACTAAAATGCAGAACAAAAGGAGCAACGGGAAGTAGCGATACAGGGTCTTTTTTTGTAAAGCGCTGCCACTGGTGAGGTGTTTCTCTAGAGGTGGGGGTGCATTTCTAGTAGTTATACCGTGCCTCGAGTACAGAGGCGCGAACCTCGGCACAAAGCCGAGTATGGAAATGCCAGTACATAAACATGAAGCCGGGATTGGTATTAAACGACAGGCATCCTGCAATCAGAACAAATGCCCGTCATTGGCAGACCGGCGACTGCTGGATGATTTAAATGGACATTATAAAATAATAAACAGACAGTCACAAAAGCCAGCAAACAACCATGAATGATGACCGACGGACACCGACTGTTTGCTGCATGTGATCATTATAGCCGCAGGCACCAACTCATCATTATCGAAAGCGAGAGGAGGGGAGATTAGAGAATAGAAAACAAAAGTTTCAAAGGCCTTATTGAGACCTTTTCAGAGAAGAACCACAATCCACAAAAAACTAAAAGCAAGAGAAAATCGACTAATAAAATGGAAAAAACACAACAAAACCGTCAAAAAAAAGAAAAAAGTTCCTCTTATAAAAAATGAGCCACCAGCTATATAGGATGTGGGGGAGAGTAGGAGAGGAGGTTGGTATAGGAAAGAAGAGGAGATAGGTGAATAGGTGATAGGGGGAGGAGCTAGGAGAGTAGTAGGATATAGGAGCTAGCAAGAGGAGATAGGGGAGTGTATAAGGAGGAGACAGGAGAGAAGATAGGAGATAGGGGGGAGAAAAGGAGAGGATATAGGGGATATAGGAGGAGGGAGTTAGGAGATAGACAAGAGTATATAGAGAGAAGTCAGGAGAAGGCAGTAGGACCGGAAAAAGAATAGCAGAAGAGTTATGAGATAGGTGAGGAGGAGGAAGAGATAAGGGATGATATGAAGACAAGAACAGGAGGTAGATAGAAGAGGATTGGGAGATAGGAGAGGAGAGAGGAGGAAATAAAGTGGAGGAAAAAGGAGACAGCAGAGGGAAGAGAGGAGATAAGAGAGGAGAGAAGAAAGGATATAGGAGAGGAGAGGCAGCTATATAGGGCGATTAAGGGGGAGGAGAGCTGCTTGAGAGAAAAATACTTTGGGTGGATATCTTTCTTGTGTGGATTTCCTCTCCTAGGAGCTTACAGAGAACCAGACGGTGTTTTACACCTCAGCTCTTAACACCCCCAAATCCCCTAATTTAGACTGAACTGCAAAGAGTCGAGAG
The DNA here is from genome assembly GCF_008692095.1 of Etheostoma spectabile. NCBI lineage: Eukaryota > Metazoa > Chordata > Actinopteri > Perciformes > Percidae > Etheostoma > Etheostoma spectabile. Next base: position 1,263,244 of record NW_022605577.1, on the reverse strand, counting down.
AAGAAAAAAGACTGGAGGATGATGAAAGAAGGAAAGTGGGGAAGGCAGAAAGGGAGAGAGGAAAAATAAAAGAAGTGGAGTCAAGAGGAGAATTAAGGGAGAGAAGTTTTCATTTACGTTCAGTTTCACTAAAATATCACTATGTCCTACACACGGGACACACATGTGTTTGTTGGATAAAAACGGAGAAGGCAAGACAAAGACAATACTAGTGCACAGAGGGATGTGGTGCAAAGTGGAAAAATATAATATCTAATTGTAAAGGTCCCATGACATGGGCTCTTTTGGATTCTTTACAACCTTAGTGGTCCCCTAATCTGTATTGCATTCTCTTTTATAGCCCTTAGTTCCCCTAATCTGTACGCAAGTCTCTTTTTATATAGACCTTAGTGGCCCCTAATACTGTATCTGAAGTCTCTTTTATATAGACCTTAGTGGTCCCCTAATATTGTGTCTGAAATCTCTTTTATATAGACCTTAGTGGCCCCTAATACTGTATCTGAAGTCTCTTTTATATAGACCTTAGTGGTCCCCATCAATACTAGATCTGAGTCTCTTTCTGATAAGACCTTAGTGGTCCCCAATCACTGTACGAAGTCTCTTTTATATAGACCTAGTAGTGGGTCCCTTACGTACTGAAGTCTCTTTTATATAGACCTTAGTGGTCCCCTAATACTGTATCGAGTCTTTCATATAGCCTTAGTGGTCCCCGTAGACTGTATCTGAAGTCTCTTTTATATAGAACCTTAGTGGTCCTCTAATACTGTATGCTGAGCTCTTTTATATAGACCTTTAGTCCCCTAATACGGGTATCTGAAGTCTTTCATAAGCTAGGGCCCCTAGCGAATCTGGGTTCTCCCTAAATAATG
>NW_022605577.1:1261703-1262350 GCF_008692095.1 Etheostoma spectabile | reverse complement strand
TATGGACCTTGTGGTCCCCTAATACTGTATCTGAAGTCTTCTTTTATATAGACCTTAGTGGTCCCTAATATGTGGTCTGAAATCTCTTTATATAGACCTTAGTGGTCCCAATAAGTGTATCTGAAGTCTCTTTATATAGACCTTAGTGGTCCCCTAATACTGATCTGAAGTCTTTATAGAACTTAGTGGTCCCCAATACTGTATCTGAAGTCTCTTTTATATAGACCTTAGTGGCCCCTAATACTGTATCTGAAGTCTCTTTTATATAGACCTTAGTGGTCCCCAATACTGTATTGAAGTTTTCATAAGACCTTAGTGGTCCCCTAATACTGTATCTGAAGTCTCTTTTTATGACCTTAGTGGTCCCTATACTGTATCTGAAGTCTCTTTTATATAGACCTTAGTGGTCCCCTAATACTGTATCTGAAGTCTTTCATAAGACCTTAGTGGTCCCCTCAACTGTCTAAGTCTCTTTATATAGACCTTAGTGGGTCCTCTAATACTGTTATCTGAAGTCTCTTTTATATGACCTTCAGTGGTCCCACTACTACTGTATCTGAAGTCTCTTTTATATAGACCTTAGTGGTCCCTAATACTGTATCTGATACTGTAAAGGGGGCCGTGACCAACTGCCACTTTGCTCGTTT
>NW_022605577.1:1261533-1261693 GCF_008692095.1 Etheostoma spectabile | reverse complement strand
ATGTCTCTCTCTCATGGGTGGGCCAAATCTTCCGAGCAGGCAAACCAGAGAAAGGGGAGGTAACCTTGCCCTTTATGACCTCATAAGGAGCAAGATTCCATATCAGCCCATTTGAGATGTTATTTTCTCAAAGGCAGAGCAGGATACCCAGGGCTCGGTT
>NW_022605577.1:1260235-1261523 GCF_008692095.1 Etheostoma spectabile | reverse complement strand
ACCATTTCTAGCCACTGGGGGCCATAGGCAGGCTGGGGGGGACGCATATTAATGTAAAAAAACCTCATAAAGTGACATTTTCAAGCCATGGGACCTTTAAAGAGCTACTAGTCCCTGATTAAGGGAAAGAGCATTTTAGGGACACTAAAGTGTGCAGTTTGTGTGGTGTCAAACTAGCTGCACCTGTCACCCTGTGAGTGTGTATGCACCGGCATGGCATGAAATACTGCCGCAGTGCTATTGGCTGCAGTGTCCCCGCACACACACACACGCATACACACACACACACACACACGCACACACACAGACACAGACACAGCTTACCTTGAAGTAATACAGGTCTCACCTCATTTTATAGCTCCATGGTTGTCAGGGTCTGGGATGAGGGCCAACGCTGGCACCTGTGAAGCTGCTGAGGTGTCTCTGCTGGGTGACCTATGCAGATGCAGCTTGTTATTTCTACCGTCTTTTATCTCTACCAGACAGTGGAGAGAGACAAGGAAGGAGGGGATGGAGTTAAGCGCCGTGCATGCACAGACACGTGTATGCTCAACGCATTGTTCGTTGCAGTATTCACACAAAACAACATGGGAGCGTACAAACAAAATAATCTGTGAATAAGCAAGAAGAGGTGGATGCTGGGGGGGGGGGCCTTGACGAACTGCCACTTTGCTCATTTGAAAGCCGTGATGTCTCTCTCTCATGGAGGGGGCCAAATTCTCTGGGAGAGCAAAGCAGAGAAAGGGGAGATAACCTTGCCCCCTTATGACCTCATACGGGGCAAGATTGGGTTTGCATCTATCACCATATCCACCCACCGGGGGGTCCTTAGGCAGGCTGGGGGAACTCATATTAATGTTAAAAAAACCTCATTTTCATTCCATGGGACTTTAAATCTGTAAAAAGAAGCTGAAGTAGTGAGAATAGTTAAATAACACCACTAATGTAAAAAAGATTTAAAGTTTAACTTTTTAAAGGGTAAGGCTAACACTAAAGATTGGTGGTCAAAATGTGTAAGAAAATGGTAAAGTTGTAAGAAATGTGGAAACGTGATAGACAGGAGAGTAGATAGAAGAGGAATTAGGATGTAGGAGACATACACTCACTTTATACAATGTCTTTTTGTTGCTTTTCCCTACATTTCTGTCACTTTTTTCAGTGTTCTTAAATCTTTTCTTAAAATGCTATAAAATTAAAACACACAATTTCAATGAAAATAGGGAACTGATCAGTTATTTAACTTGTGAGGAGCGTTGTATGGAACCATCTACGCTTTTTTTTTTTTTTT
>NW_022605577.1:1259501-1260225 GCF_008692095.1 Etheostoma spectabile | reverse complement strand
TTTTTACAATTTGGTTGAAGGAAACCCAAATTTCTGATTTTAAAACTTTTTGAAAATGGGTCAAATTTTGACCCCAAGGGAGGGTAATTATTTTCTTTGGAGGAACAACATGTACCTCCGGACAAAAACCTATATTAAGTATATTACAATTAACATATAAAATAAAATGAGCCAATTTATATTTTGGGGGTTCGGGATGCAAACGAGCGTTTGCGTTTCCCTGATTTATACATCAAGCTACATATCACACATGACGGTAGTGCAACTTAACATTTAAACAACAGTAGACTAGCTCTACTAAACCAAATTACCTCAACCGCAACTAACTAGGATTAATTAAAGAAAATATATACTCCGGCAAACGAGCCCCCAACTTGTTCCGACCGGCACACAGGCCGCAACAAAAGACGGAGATTCACAGCAACGTAACAACAATAAAGTGACATTTATTAAATAATGACGCAAACAAGAGCACGATGAGGTGTTGTTGTCAGTATCAGTGATGAATGAAGGTGGATGGATGTAGTGGAGAACGTGAGGTGCATGTTGTCAGTAGTTAACAAAGGGAAAACTCCAACAGAGAGACAACATGTTGGTGCGCCGTCGGGAGGATGCGGCCGCCCGGTCTCGGGGCAGGAGGGGTTAAATATAGTCTGGGAGGACCGGCCAGGTGATCACAGTCATCTCATCATCACCTCTGCTACACCTGCAAGTTAACAAGACA
>NW_022605577.1:1259312-1259491 GCF_008692095.1 Etheostoma spectabile | reverse complement strand
CACATGTAGGACAGGCCCAGGGCCGCCACACCATCAACCATGAAGTCATTTTTTATAGCTAGTGTTTGTGTGTATGCAGTAGTTATTATAACGTAGGGTATTATAAAGACTCGACGTCCCCGGATTTGGTGACCTGTCCCCGGCTGGATCTGTCCCCGGAAATGTCCCCGGTTTTCACT
>NW_022605577.1:1259041-1259302 GCF_008692095.1 Etheostoma spectabile | reverse complement strand
GACCCGAAATTGGAGTGAAAGAAAGAAAACACTGACCAAACGGATCCGATTGAGCGGCGCTGCTCAGAGCTCAGAGTTGTTTTAGAAAGCCGTGTTTTACGATGCTAAAATCACCGATTATTTACATGGAGTCTGGTGGGTTTAGCCAACGCAATTTCGTGGACTGTTATGTTTTAAAAAAGAATCTTTATCTTTAACAGAAAGGACGACCTTCTTAGAAATCCTTTCCGAAATGTTGTCTGTTGGGGGAAACAGCTCTAG
>NW_022605577.1:1258766-1259031 GCF_008692095.1 Etheostoma spectabile | reverse complement strand
TCCCCGTTTTAAGTTTTACAAAAATAAAGACATGACGTGTTTTGGAGGTAAATCCGCTTCTGAGCTGAAAAGTCCCCGGATTTTGTCTGAGAAATCTGGTCACCTTATTATAAAGTCGTGAGGAATTGTTTCAATTTTCTAACATCGCCACAGAGTTTGCTCCCCTAGCCACTGGACCCTCCCGATTTAACCCACCTGGCTGTGGGGTTGCCTTCTTCCTCCTTCCTAGATGTTGTGGAGGTTCTCACACCAACATCTTCCACCT
>NW_022605577.1:1258550-1258756 GCF_008692095.1 Etheostoma spectabile | reverse complement strand
TGGGGTCTTCACTATTTACCCATAGCAAGGGCTATTTACCCATAACTGGGACAGTGGTTGACGGGCATCAGGGCGTTTCCACTCATCTATGGGCCTGCGTGCCGCGTCTATAGGGCCCACTGCTGCTCCGAGATCCTGTACAACTTAGCCTGGAACCACAAGGGACCAGATACCATGTGTGCCACGGGGAGGCGTGTACGAGGTCT
>NW_022605577.1:1257782-1258540 GCF_008692095.1 Etheostoma spectabile | reverse complement strand
TGGAGAGGCTATGTACCGGCGGAGGAGGCGACACACACTCCTCTTTCAGCCCCTGAAAAGAAAGGGCTGTCCGGTGGCAGTAGCTGGAAGCAGAGAGTGGCTAGCAGAAGCAACATGTAGCATGTAGCATGTAGCATGTAGCCTGTAGCATGTAGCATGTAGCACGCACTGACTACAAGCTCTACTACTCCAACACTACTAAACTGCACTGAACGCAATCACACGCCCTGCGAACAAACACACACACACACACATCCAACGCATGCAAGCACACCACACACCACAACCCTACAGACCACAGACCAACACACAAAAACACACACACACACACACACACCCACACACACACAACACCACACACACACCAACACACACACACCACACACACACACACACAGACAGACCCACTCACACACGACGCACACAGACAGACCCACACACACCATACACACATGCGCGCACACACACAGATTCAAAAACACACACAGACCCCACACAAACACACACAACAAACCACACACGCACACACACACACACCAGACAGACAGAAAGACACACACATACCACACACACCCACACCACACACACCACACCCACCACACACAACACACACCAGACAGACCCACTCACCACATACATACAACACCCATACACACATGCGCATCCACACACACACACACACACACACCCACACCAGACCCACAACACAGACAGACAAATACTATACCAGTACAAATGCATTTTCTCTTCCTCAGCCA
>NW_022605577.1:1257674-1257772 GCF_008692095.1 Etheostoma spectabile | reverse complement strand
TTTTGTACCACTTCTTCTTCTTTGGCTTTTGCATTACCTTGCTCTGAAGATCGACCAGCCACCACAAGGTGCTCTCAGTCCTCTCCCACTCCTGCTCT
>NW_022605577.1:1257507-1257664 GCF_008692095.1 Etheostoma spectabile | reverse complement strand
GAGTCAGCTTCAGGCTTTCTGTGGCCTGAAGGAAGGATGATGTCCTCCTTCCACTGGTTGAGATGACTCTCCAGCTGATGTTCCTACTTTTTCTCAAGAGCATCCATGAGGTTCTTGTTGTTATGGTCCTGCATCTCCAGCTGGGCTCTATGGGAAG
>NW_022605577.1:1257413-1257497 GCF_008692095.1 Etheostoma spectabile | reverse complement strand
GATCTTTGCAGAATCTCCTTTGCCTCCTCATCCTGTTTTAGGAGAGCTTCCTCCATTTTGCTCAGTTTATCCTTCAGCTCCTGA
>NW_022605577.1:1257220-1257403 GCF_008692095.1 Etheostoma spectabile | reverse complement strand
TGAGCCCTCTCCATCTCCAGATGGCTCTCCAACATCAAGTTGGTAGTCTTACCTACCGTGAGCATTTGTCTCTCTTCTCGACGCTTCAACTTCTGAATCGCCACAATATTTAGAAGGGCCTGCATCTCTCCCTTCATCTGCTTTAAATCGACTTTTAGGGCTTCACTAATGAAGGTCTGCAGG
>NW_022605577.1:1257061-1257210 GCF_008692095.1 Etheostoma spectabile | reverse complement strand
TTTGGGCTTTTTCCAGCTGGGATTTCAAAAGCTCTGTTTCCCCTGGTGGGGAGTGGACACGTTCAGCCGGAGCCTGATCCAGCTGGGCTCTATGCGAAGCCTGGGATCTTTCCCGTATCTCCTTTGCCTCCTTCTCCTGTTCTAGGAGA
>NW_022605577.1:1256833-1257051 GCF_008692095.1 Etheostoma spectabile | reverse complement strand
TCTTGCTCAATTTATCCTTCAGCTCCTGAGCTTGAGCCCTCTCCATCTCCAGAAAGCTCTCCAACTATAACTCCACGTTGGTCTTACTTACCTTGAGCTTTTGTCTCTCATTACAAAGCTCCATCTTCTGAGTCTCCACTACATTTTTCAGAGTCTCCTTCTCTCCCTTCATCTGCTCCAATTTGACCTTCGGGTCTTCAGTAATGAAGTACTGCAGG
>NW_022605577.1:1256689-1256823 GCF_008692095.1 Etheostoma spectabile | reverse complement strand
TTTGGGCTTTTCGCAGCCTGTTGCTGTTTTTTTCTCAGCTGGGATTTCAGATGCTCTGTTTCCCTGGGTGGGGAGTGGACACGTTCAGCAAGCTGGACTTTCAACTCACCCATCTCCCTCTGCATCAGCTCTTT
>NW_022605577.1:1256577-1256679 GCF_008692095.1 Etheostoma spectabile | reverse complement strand
AACTGCTGCCCTCTCTCTGTTGTTTGAGCTGATTGAGGAGATCGGCCAACAAGTCCTCTCGGACGATCAGGTGGACTCTCCCCTCAGATTCACATTGGGTGA
>NW_022605577.1:1256137-1256567 GCF_008692095.1 Etheostoma spectabile | reverse complement strand
GCTGTCCTTCAGCTCCAACCGTACATGGTCTTCAAGGTAACTGAGGTAGAAACTGATAGGTTGAATCTCTCTGAAGTTGAAGTCCATGTTTTCCAGTGTTTTTTCTCCTGTTGCAATGTGCACCTTTGGATTGTCACAGTCAAATGACTTTCTGATACAAACTGCTGTCTGAGTGAATGTGTGTCAGAACTAAAGTTGGGTCCCAGTATTCAGTGTGTTGTTATGACAACAACAACATGTATTCTTATGTTTTCAATCCAAATGGTTATTGATTCTATTCCATTCTATCTTTAATTCTATTGTTGCTATGAGACACCAGTTTGTTTATGTTTGAATTTACAGTATGAATGTAATGATTTCTGATGATTCCTAAAATATGGCAGAAATAACACTTTACAAAATATGGAAAGGAAAAAGATGAGCAGTACAC
>NW_022605577.1:1255972-1256127 GCF_008692095.1 Etheostoma spectabile | reverse complement strand
AGTATGCACCAGTTGGGACGTCATTTTCTCTAACTCCAAACACCATGTGCGCCCAGCAACTACCTATTTTTTAAGATGTGCATTTATTACAATAAAAAAAATAAAAATAATATATAGTAGTGCATCTACATAAAATGTTGATATAGTTGATTGTA
>NW_022605577.1:1252288-1255962 GCF_008692095.1 Etheostoma spectabile | reverse complement strand
CATGATCTTGACTTTGAACTACATGCAATAGTGTAGCCGGTTTACTTTTACTCCATACTCATCAATTGTCGGCTTCATGGCTGGTAATAATTTCACATTTTGCATTTTAGAAATAATCTCTGGTTTTAAGTTAAGGCTTCCCTAGCGGTCTGCTTTACGCCACTGTTGCAGTCAAAAGGTATTTGATTGGCTACATATTAAAACATTTACTAATTACTCTGTAGCCACCAGTGTTGGGCAAGTTACTTTTAAAAAGTAAGTAGTTACTGGTTACTTCTTCCAAAAAGTAACTACATTGGATACTCGTACAAATTATAAAAGTAATTAGAGCTGTTTTTGTGAAATAAAAGGGAGAGAGTATGATGCCTTCTATTCCTGGATCTAGATAAGTTTACCCGTACTAATCTGAACTAACGACATGATCACTGTCACTAGATAGAAAGAAAACATTGACTTTCACTCGGTGCTATTTACCCCCCCCACGTCTGGCAGGTTCAAAATTACAGGGATGCTGGCTTCTCCACCTCTACCTCATCCAAGTCAGGTGCCATAGCTCTAGTACTAGGTTGAGGCTACTCTCCCCAACGTGACGTTTTAAAAATGATATATGTATATTGAGTTAATTGTTTACCCAGTGGTTGTTAACCTGCAAGTTATCAAAGGGGAGTGGTCTGTGTACATGGGTGTGGATACATTATGGGGTGGCGGCTCAATGTCACATGTAGACCACACATTCTAAGTTTCATGTAAATCTGAATGTTTACCAAGATGCAACCGTTCCTGTTTCGACAGCCACCTACAGGAAGTTGGTCCTCTGTAACTCGCGCATTGTGTTAGCTATCAAAATTCTTTTGATAGCTTTTTGTCACGAGGGTCCACCGAGTCTATATCCAAGTTTTCGTGCAGATTGGACTCACAGCCCTGGAAGAGATAGACCAAGTATGGTTCCCATATGTCAAAGAAAAAAATGAAACTAAAATAAAGAAAAACTTCCAACAGCGCTGACTAATGGCCAATTTACTCAAGATTTGGCACGGATGCTCAAGTTGCAATGTGGAAACAACTATGGCATGTTTGGCGGCAATTGCAATAAATCATGGCCAGATACACAACTTCCTCTTTCAACAGCCCCAGACAGGAAGTTGGTCCTCTATAACCTGCACATTTTAAAAAATTCTTTGGTGAACTTTTCATCATGGGTGTCAGTAGATACTACCTGCAAAGATTCTAGAAGATAGCCTAGGAGGAGTTTTAAAGAATGTAAAACACATGACAATTCATAAAGTCAAAATGTCCGCCTGCCAGTTGGACGGAGCTAATGAAGGAAATATGTTTGCAACCATTAGAGCAAAATGCGTATCAAATCTGGTGAAGATCGGAGTAAGTATATCCAAGTTAAGGCCTTTCCACACATCAGGGGGCCCTAGGGAGCCCGCTTACAGGTATGGGCGAAATCATTGAACAGACTCACAAAGCTCCTAGGTGTTTATGTGGTTTATGTGTAATTTTTGTGAGTTTTTGTAAAAATGTACCCAAGTGCTAAAACCAAACAACGTGGGTCAGTACTTGGTATTGGCCTATATGTAAGTTCTGGTATCTCTTGTTACAACTACAACAAAAACAAGTAACGTGTGTGTGTGTGTGTGTGTGTGTGTGTGTGTGTGTGTGTGTGTGTGTTTGGTAGGTATTTATACATAAAAGATAGTTTTTAACCCACCGCTCCAATCCCAACACATCCAATCACAGTAATGATGTTAACAGACGATACACAGTCAATTTTGTGAGATCCCTGAAGTTGTGGTATTGACCGGTCTTAAATAAAATGCTCTTCATCCCAGACAAGATGGGATGATTAAGAGACGAGACAGGGACCTTAGAAAAGTGGTCTTGAGACCAAGACCAGTCTCAAGTACTAAAAACACGGTACAATGCACATTGATTCGGATAAATTCTACCGAGTCACCCTAAATTGACGCAACTGATCACTACCCCCCCCGCCCCCCCCTCCCCGCCACCCTTCACCCAGCAGGAAAACAACCAGCAGCTGGCCATTCTATCTCGTCCTGTGCTCTGGTTATCCTTCAAGGTCACGCCGATGAACGAGCTTTTAACAACACGGACAGTTTGACGCGCACATTCACACAACTCACTATCCACACCACAACACTCACACTCCCTCCCCATCCGCCCCACATCCGTCTGTCTGCCCTCGATTCTGTTTTCTCGCTCCCTCTCAATGCCACCTCAAAAAATTCCTTCATGTGTCCACATGAACTGTGTGTTGTCTTGTGCATTACGTTGTGATGTTTGATACCATTGTTGCTGTCTGCATATATCATTTTCAAGAGTGCTTGTGTGCGGCGCTTTTATTAGCAGCGGCCCGGAGGCATGCTCCAAACGGTATTTCGTTGCCATGTACTTGTACGTGTGTAATGACAATAAAGTTATCTATCTATCTATCTATCTATAACTGACAGTAAACAGATGAGGGGTTAAAACCCCAAATTGAGACACATATTCTTCAAACGAGGTACTGTAGGTGTGAAAACCCCCTTAACCCTCATGTTGTCCTTGGGTCAAATTGACCCGTTTTCCTATATATTATAATATTTCCAATATAATAATTTCCAATTCTTCTTCATTTCCCAATTGTAATTACCCAAAATAACATAATTTATTCCACACAACGCTCTTTGGGGTGATTTTGATGGGTAATTTTGGGGCGTCTTATTCCATTTTATAGCATTTGAAAAAAATGTAAGTGGTTTTGAAATAGTGTTGAGTAAAAGTTGACATATTCCAGTCTGTAATTATCCATCAACATACATTCATTTCATTTTAGTCAAAATAATTCCTAATTTCTGCTTTTCTAACTCAAGCATTAGGTATAATTTCTAATAAGTTAGTGTTACGTAATGTTGAAAGTATCCAAAAAAAAGTTACAAACATGGGGGAAAAAGTGACAAAAACGTGAGAAAAAGTTAAAAACCTCGATAAAAAGCGGCAACTAATTTGTTGATTTTCAATTTAGTTGCTCCGAGGTGAAAACACGTTGGCAGAACAGATCCAACTGCCAGCGATACTGGTGCTAAAAGTTCCTATTGTCTCTGAACTGGACAATTCGCCTCATCAACGACAATGCTTTTTGAATATGAAAGATATTTAGTTGTGTAGTCTACATAAATAGATGGAGGACCAAATCGACCATACCCCCAATCTGTGTCATGGATTTTTTTGTTTTTTTTGTATGTACTACTCATCTACATAAAAAAGTCCTATCAGTGTAAAAAATATATAATTTGGTTGAAGTGATGCCATCGATTTTGTGGATAAAAGGGTGTGTGTATTCAGTCCTGTGGGAAATATGTACGTATGTGTGTGTGGATCAACACGCAAATGTATAGAGGAACACACGCATTTTGATGCCCTATTGTACCGCCCATGACCCCACCACCTTCCACCCACCGCCCCCACTTATTAAGTTGGAACAGTGCCGTCCTGCTGAGCACCACACACAGACAGACCACACACACACACAGCAAGTACAAACACACACACAAGCGCGCACACACACCCTGCCAAAGCAACAAATCAAACAGGCCTGTACTCTTGCCTCTGCACACACACACGCCTGTCAGTCATTCTCTTTTTATTCCCTAATTAATAAAAAGGGG
>NW_022605577.1:1251495-1252278 GCF_008692095.1 Etheostoma spectabile | reverse complement strand
GGGGTGTTTGCCACTGAATGTGTGTGTATGAAACAGAGAGAGGAAGAGAGTTAGTGTGTCGGTGTATGTAGGAGGTGTTCTGTTCACAATTAATCACAGGAGTGACTCTCCCTCCCTATTTTCGTATAATACAGATGTCACCCACAGCAGGAACTCCGCAGTGATGCTGCTGCACAAGTGGGCCAAGCAGTATTGTTTCACTTAATAGCATTTAATCAAATTGTCTTAATGTTGTTATTATAACATGCTTATACCCATTGGTTGCATTGACAGTTTCACAGCATGAGATAATTGAACACTTCTGCTTTAGGTAACCCAATAACCTCAGGTACAAAACTGAATGCAGCTTTTAGTTTGCTGGCTTTTTCAGGATGCAAAGGGCCAAAGTGAAACTAGAACGTCCAAGTTCTGTTGCAGAAGTAAGAAAATCTTGTTCAGAAGCCCATTGACACTTGGAATAAAGCAAATGACTGAAAATCCAGTCCTGGAACATCACCTTGCTCAATAGTATGTTGTGTGGCTCACTCTACATAGGGATGGTACTTTAACCTCTTAAGAAACACTTGAAAATCCATGCTTTCTCGCCCAAGTTTTACCAAAATAAAAGTGATACAGCTCCCATGTGCTTGGCCCTCTGGTATGTGCCTGAGGTCATTGGGACTCTAACACTCTCAATTTCTTGTTCCAAGTGTGAGTTTGATTCTAGGCCTCACTGACACAGAGCTACTGAGTTCAGAATGGAGCTTTTCTATTTCTGTCCAAGTAAAGCATCTGTAAAATGAT
>NW_022605577.1:1250953-1251485 GCF_008692095.1 Etheostoma spectabile | reverse complement strand
AAAACACTACTGTAAGCATATCAGATGGGCTACAGACAAAACCACTACCATAGCCGAAGATCTCAACTTACTACAGAAAAAAATCCAGAAGAAAATGACTCTATGAATTTATTTCTACAGATATGCGTTTTCCTTATTTCCTTTTAACAAAGTGCAAAGAAAAAAGCCCAAAATGTGCAAAATACAAAACTTCTCAAATACAAAAAGAGACCGTCACACACATACACACAAGTAAATCATCACTTATTAAAGTGATGGTATTGTAGTAGACTGTATGGTTTCTTGTCATTTATATGCTGGTATGTCTATATATTAATATACTTATATACCGATACGTCTATATACTGGTATGTTTATATGCTGGTGTGTCCATATGCTAGTGTATCTACATACTAGCATGTCTATATACTAAGTCTAGTATGGCTGTGTTATGTAATCTGCCATAGATGGTATAGAAAGTAGAAGAAAGGGAAGAAAGAAAAAAAAAAAGAGAGTTTATAAGTGTTTGTGTATGTATGCATCTGTGTCTATG
>NW_022605577.1:1250792-1250943 GCF_008692095.1 Etheostoma spectabile | reverse complement strand
AATAATGTGTAAATAACTGAAGAATAAGATTTACTAAAGTATAAAAGTAGAGAAAGGGGGTCGGACTTGATAAGTTGTTTATCAACTTCTTCCTACTCTTTTTGAACATGGAACATTTTTGTTCCTTTTTGAATGACTTTCAAATTTGAAA
>NW_022605577.1:1249071-1250782 GCF_008692095.1 Etheostoma spectabile | reverse complement strand
TGCTAATAAGTACATGACCTTATTTATCTGTCATTTTATTTATATGCATGCAGGAATGCATGTATATAAATCTTGTTTTATTGTTGTTGTTTTTTTATGTTCAAAAACTTTAAATGTTCAAATAAACTCAAACTATCTATCTATCATCTGTAAAATGATTAAAAAACACTACTGTAAGCATGTTACATGGGCTACATACAAAACTAGTACCCTAGCCACATGTCTCAACTTAAAACAGAAAAAATCCAGAAGAAAATGACTCAGAAAATGGATTTGATATGAATTTATTTCTACAAATATGTCTGTGCGTTTTTCTTATTTCTAACAAAGGCAAAAAGGTGCAAAATACAAAACTTCTCAAATACAAAAACAGACCCACATCAGTCACGCACATACTTGAAATAACTGTATACATAAATTTATAGAAATAAGTAATTATAAATTGATTAAAGGGTGAAACGGGTGAGTCGACTCACTGCAAGTTTAGATATATCTGTAAAGACAACAAGACACACAGGAAGGTTACAGTTTACATGATTACACGTTTACATATACATAAATATTAGGGATTGACTGGTTTTTCAAGGCTGATATCGGTTATTAGTTGTTAATGAAACTGATAACCCATATTTGGAACCAATATGCATTTACAATGAAAATGAAAATCTTTAAGTCCACATTTGGATTTTGGAATGTTACAAACTCAGACATATGACCTTTTACCTTTAAACTGCTAAAACGCGGTGTATGTGAGAGGTAAGACTAAACTGTATACTAAATGTGCCGTAAAACCATAACATATAAAAGATTAAAAACTAGCATTTTAGCCACTAATGCACTGTAACAAATTCACAAAATTAACAGTAACATAATGCAAGTTACTGTGAATTCTTTTTACAGTAAAGGTACCGTATTTCCATTTAAAGTATTTTATGCATTCACTTTAAAATAAAAAACAATTAAACAAAACATAAGATAAAAAAGTAAAAGTACAGTAGTTAACTATTTACAGTACTACATTAGCTATATTGTGATTTTTTTTTTTTACAGTAATGCTTTGTCCTTGGAGTCCTTACCCCAAGTGAAGGAGTTTAAGTACCTTGGGGTCTTGTTCGCAGGTGAGGGGGACAGGAGCGTGAGATTGGTCGGAGATCGGAGCAGCCGGGGCGGTATTACATTTGTTATCGACCGTTGTGACGAAAAGAGAGCTGAGCCAGAAGGCAAGCTCTCGATCTACGGGCAATTTTCGTTCTACCCTCACCTATGGTCATGAAGACTGGGTCATGACCAGAAAGAACGAGATCCAGGGTACAGAGGCCAAATGGGTTTTGGCGTCTCCCTTAGAGATAGGGTGAGAAGCTCAGTCATCGAGAGGAGCTCGGAGTAGAGCCGCGCTCCTGCGTCGAAAGGAGCCAGTTGAGGTGGTTCGGGCATCTGGTAAGAGTGCCTCCTGGGCGCCTCCCTAGGGAGGTGTTCCAGGCACGTCCAGCTGGGAGGAGGCCTCGGGGAAGACCCAGGACTAGGTGGAGAGATTATATCTCCAACTGCCTGGGAAAAGCCTCGGGATCCCCAGTCGGAGCTGGTGATGTGGCTCAGGAAAGGGAAGTTTGGGGTCCCCTGCTGGAGCTGCTGCCCCCGGCGACCCGATACCGGATAAGCGGATGAAGATGGATGGATGGATGGAGTAATGCTTTGACTACTGTGATTTTGT
>NW_022605577.1:1247159-1249061 GCF_008692095.1 Etheostoma spectabile | reverse complement strand
AGGTTGTAATGTAAACTTTACAGCATGCTACTGTAAAAAAAAAATAATTTACAGTAATGTAACTGTGAAATCTAAAGTAAATAACTGTAGATTTCACCGCCATTATTACAGTGTGCTAGCTCTGATGGTTTCACTTTTCATGGAAGTATTTTTCGGAAAGGGGACGAGCAGCCAGAAGACATGCTGTGATAGCGTGAGAGGGAGCTGAGAACTCCTTGGCACCCTTAATGGAAGGATGGGAGACATTTTAAATGAAATTCACACGCAAAATATAAAGAATCTTTTTTAAATGGCAAAAAAAACAAGAAATGCTAGACATCTAATGTACATCTGCCTCATTACAGCAATGTTTTTGCTAGCGTCATTTTTGTCTTATTATAGCTTAAAATTTGAGCAAATACTAGATAATTCCAATGACAAGTAGATGGAAACATGCCATGTTTTCCTATAATAAGTCGTCAGGAACATAAGTCGCATTAGTCAAAAAAAGACATCGTAAAGAGGAAAAAAAACACGTATAAGTTGCATTTATTCAGAAATTGATTCGACAAAACTGTGAGCACCCTCTTGCTGCTGTAGACGGTAATGTTTTCAGTACGATTTAACATGTTTAATTATAAATTTTGATGTAGAAGTTGCACCTGACTATAAGTCGCAGGACAAGCAAAACTATTAAAAAAAAGTGTGACTTATAGTCTGAAAAATACGGTACAGTAGCTAGTGTCAGTTAATGTTGTTGCTGATGAGATGATGTACTGTAGTTCTCTTCAAGTGTGACTGTATGTGTCTGAATTCCCTCTGAAATCCATTTTTCGAGGCTAATAGAAGACAAGATCTTTTGAAAATATCACAGATTGAAGGTTTGAATTGCAGATTTGGTTTTGAAAGGGGGGATTTTCCCTTGTTAAAACCTTCCGCTTGTAAAACAAAAAATAAAAAAAACAACTAAGAAAAGCATAGCATTTTACATTTCAGGTTTTCAACTGTGTGGAAAACATTAGCTAATTTTTGTTGCACAGCAACCATGGACCGATGACTCTGGGCCATACTAATACAGATTGAAGAGTTTAGCTTGGCTAGCCGGCTCCAGGATGTGATCCATCAGAAAACACGGCTAATGTTTTCAGCTAAACCCCTCCTGGTGCAATTATATGGTCCACCGGCATTGATCATAGCTCCTCTTCTTCAATCTATTCTCCTCTATCCCTCTCTTTCCCCCTTTAATGGCTAGGTCACTGTTAAATGTTTGATAAATGAGTTTTGAGACCGCTTTCCCATGGATTTATTAAAATTCTATAAAAACCCTATTTTCTGTGTGTGTGTGTGTGTGTGTGTGTGTGTGTGTGTGTGTGTGTGTGTGTGTGTGTGTGTGTAAACCAAATACTCCGGCTAGCTTTGCTGTTTTTTCAGACGTGCGGCCCCTGAAATATCAAACTTAGAAAACCTATTTTCACATTCTGCTGATTCACAGCCCCACTTAAAATTGATTTAAAGCAATGTGTCTAGAAAGTGGCAAATTAATGTTTACATTCCTTTCAACTTTGCTTTGTTTTGGTCACAACTCCTGACAAATGTATGCGTCTTGTTAGCTGTTAGCAGTGTTGCCAAGTCCGCTTATTATAAGCGACTTTGGGCTCGTTTTTTTGTAAAGTCGCTTACAAATATTGGTAGTCGCGGGTTGCGTTTTTTTTGGGCTTGTCACTAAAGTGTGGTTGCTTATTTTTGGCTTGTTCTCAGCTTGTTCTCGCCGGTTCGCTCGATCCCGCACCTTTCCCCATAAACGCTATAGACAGCAGCGTTATTTCCCACCCACATCCTGCTACTAATTGGCTATAACCCAGATGGAAATGAGTACCAGCCAATCAGAGGCAGAGCAGTCTGTTGTTTTCTGGTTAGGAAAAT
>NW_022605577.1:1246992-1247149 GCF_008692095.1 Etheostoma spectabile | reverse complement strand
CGACCAATGGTGAGTGGACTGTAGGAGACTTTTTGGAGGAATAAATGCCCGGGATAAAGTGGACGAAATACAGGAAGAAATGTAACAAAGACTGGGAGAAAGGAGGAAAAGAATGGATTCTACCCGTCGTTAGGAACAACTCAAAATCACTGTGAAA
>NW_022605577.1:1246840-1246982 GCF_008692095.1 Etheostoma spectabile | reverse complement strand
ATATTTCAAATCCCATCAGTTTTCTAATGTTAAACAATGTTTAAAGGTGATTTAACTCCATCCTGTGGTCATTGTCCTAAAGCTCAGTGGGGGGAAATAAATAAACTCTAGCCTACCGTGTGTACAGTTTACCAATCTGTCC
>NW_022605577.1:1246743-1246830 GCF_008692095.1 Etheostoma spectabile | reverse complement strand
TAAAACCGTGCATTTTTTCTCTTCCAGGATCTTAGGGGGGCTCCGTAGAAAACGTCGCTTTTTTGGGCTTGTTTTCACAGGCCTGGT
>NW_022605577.1:1245960-1246733 GCF_008692095.1 Etheostoma spectabile | reverse complement strand
TCTCGCAAGATCTGGCAACACTGGCTGTTAGCTAGGTGTTTAGCTCACTACCCCAGCTAGCTGCTAACTGTCTCACGTTCGGTGCTAAGCAGGAAGCATAAAGTCAGTTTATTGAAGCTTTCTGGCTGAAAGCAGACGCTTGAAACTTCTTAAAACGCGGCGTACGTGAGAGGCAAGACTAAATTGTATAGTAAATGTGCTGTTAAACCATAACAACTAGATAGAAAAGACTAAAAGCTAGCGTTTTAGCCACTAAAGAGCTGCAGAGTTGGGTGCTAATAACTCTCTGTGGGTTTGTGACTGTGAGTGACGCCTCTCTCGCGATGCAAGGATTCAAAATAAATAAGTAAAATCAAAAGGTATAACTTGGCTCAGTTGGACGGTTTAATGTTTAGAAAGAAGACACAAAAAAATGTGATGCACACATTCACACATAACACTTAGTTTGAACTTAAGATGATCCGCTTCGAGAATGGGGAACAACCACAATCTGAATATGCTGGTCCGCGTTCACACACACAAACACACACACACACACACACACACACACACACTAAAGCGCGCACACACACACACATCACAACACATGTACATGCTAGTGGAAAGCCAATTAGCGCAGGGTGAAAACGACGGTCTTTTTTGAAGCAATGTTTCAATGACGACATTTAATTGGATGGTAAATCAACTCCTTATCTGGCTCTCCACAGCTTGGTGTGGGGAGAATGAGATGGAGAAAGAGAGGAAGATGGAACGGGAAAAGGGGATTGGGGGGG
>NW_022605577.1:1245600-1245950 GCF_008692095.1 Etheostoma spectabile | reverse complement strand
GGGGGGGGGGGGGACAGTGAGCAAGCAAAGAGACGAAGAGTGGAGGGAGAACTGGTACTTGCAATGCATGTGGACAGTAGTATAATGTAACCTTACCTTGCTAGAACGGCAACTCTGAGACATTTAACCCTCGTGTTGTCCTCGGGTCAAATTGACCCCTTTCACTGTGTTTTATATCAGAAATATGGAATTCTTTCAACCAAATCGCCCAAAAATAACATGGATGATTCCATGCAACATTACTTTCATGGAATTTTTTGGGGTGTTTTTTTTAATCTTATAGCATTTGAATTCTTTTTTATAATGGTTTCAAAACAGTATCCGGACTAAACTTTGACATCTACCCATCT
>NW_022605577.1:1245474-1245590 GCF_008692095.1 Etheostoma spectabile | reverse complement strand
CAACATCCTCTGATCTTACCTATTAGTCAAAATAATTCATAATTTCTGCCTTTTTAACTAAAGACTTATGTAGAATTTGATATAAATTAGCTTTGTTGACCATGAATTCCAAGACT
>NW_022605577.1:1245138-1245464 GCF_008692095.1 Etheostoma spectabile | reverse complement strand
TCTATCATTAAACCAGCTCAGGTTTTTTGGCCTGGAAGGACAAGTTCATGGTTAACGGGAAGACAACACAAGGGTTAAAGTGGCCTCCGCTGAGAGGAAGCAGTTAGTTTCATTGGCATTCTGAATCATTGGCATTTCTTTAAACCAATCACAATTGTCATGGGCGGTGCTAAGCGCCGGACAAAGCAACGGTGCCGCTGTAAAACTTGTTTTGGTGGAACGTGTAATTTCAAAGGTTGTTTTAGTCATGTAACGGAAAATTGAGATTGCAGATAGTCTAGCTAGCTGTCTGGATTTACCCTGCAGAGACCTGAGGACCAGGTAAC
>NW_022605577.1:1243890-1245121 GCF_008692095.1 Etheostoma spectabile | reverse complement strand
ACAGATAGTCTAGCTAGCTGTCTGGATTTACCCTGCAGAGATCTGAGGACCAGGTAGCTCACATTAATAGAATTCTTCTGGATTTATTAGCTGTCATAATGTTATCATTTTCAGCTGGGCTTTTCCTACTCTGACATGTGAACATTGCTGATGTTAAAAAAAGGTGTTTCTTCTATTTCCACCAAAATACGTTGTCTATCTAAAGAACCATTTCACACAAACACATGACATATGGGAACATGTATTTTTGGGGATATTGAACATCAAACATACATTAAAAAGGCATATTGCATTGTGAGACATTCACATGAGAAATGTAATCTTTCAGATCTAAAAAGATGAGCTCAAAATATTCTCTTTCAAGCATTTTTATGTTGGCAGATGTGCAAAAATGTGATCGCATTTTGGCTTCCTATCAAAAATGAACTGGCCAGCTCTTTTCTGGTCCATCACTGCAGATTAGACTACCACAGGTCTGCAGATTTTAAGATGGTGTTAAATTTATTTTCAAATAATCAGAACTGTCAAAAGTTTTCACATTCATTACTCAGGTTGAAGTATAGATACTAGGGTTTAAAAAGGCTTGAAGTATCAACTCAAGCTTTTTACTCAAGTAAAAGTGCAAAAGTACTGGTTTTGAAACAAGTATAAAAGTAATGTCAGGGGGAAAATACCATTAAGGACAAAAGCTTAGGACGCGCCACAGGGGCGTATGGTGCACTACCCCGCGCCCCCCCCCACAACTTTTTTTTTTTCTCTAAAGGCCATAATGACTTTAATGTTACATTACAATGTTAATGCTGAAAAATCTGGGATGCACCTGTTTCAGCCGCATTGATGCCCATTGAAAACGAACGCATTTTAGTACAATGCAAATACATTAAAGAACCATATGTGTGTATTACTGAGCAAAAACATATGTGTCAGGGAGCGGAAGCTATGATGACTAGTTGCATTTAAGTATTGTCATGATGCTATGTTATATGTTATCAGAAGCCTTTATTTGAACATAAATGTACAATACATCCAAGCTCAGCTGTAGGGATCTGTGAGGGCAATATGAATAGGTTTTTGTGTTGTTGTTTTTTTTAACAAGTCAAGCCGGAATGAAAACAGGGCAAACTGAAATAAGAGTAACAAGGTTATTTTTAAAATCGTCACCTTCCTAAAATAATCGTCTAAGTCATTTTTTGACAAAAACTATTTTCTTGCCTAAATCATCTCCTCATGG
>NW_022605577.1:1243718-1243880 GCF_008692095.1 Etheostoma spectabile | reverse complement strand
CCTCTGGTAACATTTCCTACATTCTCAGTAGAACAGGTCATGTGATTCTACGCCTTTGGTTTGACTGCCTGAGTCAAAAGTGGGACTTAGGCAGTTTTGTTTTGCCTAAGTCAAAAGACAATGTGACTCAGGCAGTTTTACAAGCTTTTCAACATGGCCGCT
>NW_022605577.1:1243445-1243708 GCF_008692095.1 Etheostoma spectabile | reverse complement strand
AAGAAAGAAGATCTACCGCTCTATCAGTGACGTTATTTCCATGATTCAGGGCTCGTCCCCAATCGGGAAGTGACGATGTTTACTATAACATAGGCTAGGCGACACGTATAGTTATTTTGTAGTTTTTCTTCAGCCTTTTTAGTCTACATTTTAGTACATGAAAGTTAGCATTTAGCTAGCTGTTTTTAGCTGTCTTCATGGACTTCACTCTTCTAAAACAATATTTCATCTAGAGTTTTTGTTGAATTTTGTCCACATTACAT
>NW_022605577.1:1242829-1243435 GCF_008692095.1 Etheostoma spectabile | reverse complement strand
AGACAGATTTAAATACTTTATTGTAATCTAACAAGTAGAAACTATGTTTTTAACTCAAAAAATTATGAAAACTAGCATTTAGCTAGCTTCATGGACTTTGCTTAACTCTTGTCTTTTCAAAAACTATCTGGTCCTTCTTCCCCGCTCATGTATACGGGGAGAACTGGCATAAACCGGTTATTCACTTCACCGTATACCCCGGTTACTGCTGTGCATGTAAACACATTGTTGACAGAGTTGAGGGTTTAAAATTGCCTAAGTCACAAAGGCATGTTCATAAATTTGCCCAAGTCATTTATTCCTCTCATGTTACATTATTTACAGACATTGTTATTAGTATGTCAAAAGTCATCCATTGTCATAACACGTTTGAATGAAATTATTAATAAACATCATATGTTCAGTATTTGGTTCAGTTTTTTGTCACCTTTTAGGAAGGTGACAAAATATAAGGGGTGGAAAGCACAGATAATTGCGTGAAAATGTAAGGAGTAGAAGAAAGTCTGCTGTAGAATAATTACTCCAGTAAAGTATAAAGACCCA
Organism: Etheostoma spectabile; assembly: GCF_008692095.1. NCBI lineage: Eukaryota > Metazoa > Chordata > Actinopteri > Perciformes > Percidae > Etheostoma > Etheostoma spectabile. The sequence goes on along the minus strand of NW_022605577.1, from coordinate 1,242,892 downwards.
AAATTTCTACCTAATTCAATTTTATTTATAGTATCAATTCATAACAAGAGTTATCTCAAGACA
>NW_022605577.1:1241419-1242819 GCF_008692095.1 Etheostoma spectabile | reverse complement strand
AGATAGAGCAGGTCTAGACCACACTCCAGAATTTACAAGGACCCAACTTAAGTAAGGTAACGAAGTATTTGTACTTTGTTACCTTACTTAAGTAGAAATCATCACTGTTATCAAGGCATTTTTTGCTAAATAACCTTTTTTATTTTATTCAAAAAACTAATCCAGTATCCAACTCTTTACATCTAGTATTTTTCAGGGCCAACCTTTTAATGTTGACCCCCCCTGCGGGTTGGAAAAGCACCTTCAGCATGACCACCACCAGTCACTCCATCACACAAACTTGCATAATCCTTATAATAAATTCTACTTCTAAGCATATGGTCTTACAGAATGTATTTTGCTCTAACTCTAGTACTGTACATTTGCGATATTAATTAACACTTAGTTGATTGAAACACCTGTTTGGATTGTTTCCAGCACATTCTCCTGATGATAAATAATATTTTCAATGCCGGACTTTTACTTAGACATAGTATTTTGACAGTGTGGTTTTAGTACTTTTACCTTAAGTGTGTGTATTTAAAGCCTGTGTGTAGTGATTACTAACAAAACAGAGTGTAAATTGTCATTTCAGTATAAATTATTATTAATTATTATTATCATTATGCATACGCGTACCAGTTTTTACTACATGACACACCGATGCATGCAATGCTATGCGTTGTCGGTGTATTGTGCATTATTTCAAGTGTATGATATGTTTACATAAGAAGGTGTGAATATAACCGACCGTTTCTGTAGTCAACCCCATCTCATTCCCCCCCGACATCATCAGCCTCCCCTGGTGGTAAAAGGAAGCTAAAGCATCAGGCCGATTATGGATCCAGGATCTAGGATGGGCTGCAGGAAGTACAGCAGGGAGGGAGCGATAGAGAGGGTGAGGGGAAAGCGAGAGGAGTGACATACACACCACTTTTTGGAATTACCTGGGCCATTTTCTCCAAAATCTCCCACAGGAACAATAGCGCTGTGTTGACGCGCGACATCAAACAGCTCATGCGGTATGAGCCCTTTTAATTTGACTTAATTTTCCTCAGACATGCCCTTACTGCCATTATTTGCTATTGACATTTGTCACGTTCACAAAGTTCAGTAGCTTTCATATGAAAAATGTATTATCCCGCTGTCACCATTTCAGTGTTGGCTAGGCTGCACGTTCAGCAAAACATAAGCAACAAGATCCTCTTTAGTTGTCCTTTTGATCTGAACACCAGCCGTCTGTGCTGCCCCCTGTTGCGTGAGCGGTGTGTTGCATTTCACGCGCAACGCTAGCAACCCAGTCTCATGTAAAAACCTACCCTGACTACGTCGGTCCGATGCGCATTAACGTAGAGGGGTTACAAAAATGGCCCCTTGAATTGTATGACTGTGTGGAAATTGCGGCAAGATGCAAGAGACAA
>NW_022605577.1:1237644-1241409 GCF_008692095.1 Etheostoma spectabile | reverse complement strand
TGAGCACACGAAAAGCGTGGCTCGTTTATTCGACAGGAGAAAAACAGAAAATACAGAACAAGGCGCTGAGCCTAACGCCAACCTCACAACGTCGCACGTCATCACGCACGAATATTTAAAGGGGCCGTGTTCCCCGAGCAGTTATCATTATCTGCGGTGACTCAAGGGCAGTAAATGACGTGTCTAATCAAATGTGTGTGGAACAACACTTAGCAACATGGTGAATTATGTATTTCACACTCACACACACATTTATTCGGCCTAGTCTTTCCCTGTTGTTTCACGTCCAAGTCACGTGACTTTCAAGAGTTTTTTAGATTAAGTTTTTGGCATTTTAGGCCTTTATTTGAAAGGACAGATGAAGGCATGACAGGGGAGAGAGAGAGACATGCAGCAAAGGGCCACGGGCCGGAGTCAAACCCGGGGTGGAGTAAACCCGGGGTGGAGTAAACCTCTATATATGGGTGCCTGCTACACCACCTGAGCTTACCGGGCACCCTGGCGGACATTTCTCGCATGCATCCGCTGTGTAGACTGTGTAGCTATAGTCTGAGGGAGTGAGAGTCGAATAGCTGTGTCCTACATATCAACATTAGAGTAATGGCTGTAGCGCGGTGACAATGAAATCCACTTAAGTGCGGCAAAGATCTCTTTTGAGGGGTGAAGTAATGAAAGTGTGTGAAGAGGATACATGAGGTGATAGACCTAGTTTTATATGTACTCAGCAATCTTGAGATTATTAGGCAGGCTGATTTATAGGCTACGCAAACATGCACACACATCAGTGTGTGTGTGTGCACAGTGAATCGCACACAGCAGCTGTTGATCCAGCACACGCACACACACACACACACACACACACACACACACACACACACACACACACACACCACGCACAGTCTCCTCTGAGGGCAGTGCTTGTGATCTAGCTAGCATGCTGGTAATCCCAGTGATGGCGGTCACTTCAGCTCTGTAAACAGCTGAAATATGGATGATAAAAGGAGCAGATGAAACTGAATAAACGAGAAGCCCGCGGACAAAAAAAAAAAAAAATCCTTGAAGATTTTCCCAAACCCTGTTGGACCTCAGTCTGCACCGTACACGACTCACAGCTTCAATCGCGCCTGCCGGATGATTGACAGTTTTTATTTGTCTTTGACATTTCTCATGACGGCAAAAATTTCCCTGTGACATGTTTTGGTCTCTCTAGGGTCAAAGAGCCCGTGTTAAAATACAAAGTTCAGTTATTTGGCGTAATTTACCGAGCAAAGTAAACATTTCCTCCGTCTTTGTGAGGAAATAGTAACTAAAATAAAAGGGGGAGAGAAGAGGATGAGTTAGTATTTCTCAGAGGACAGTGCGGGGGGGGGGGGGGGGGGGTGTTTACATTCATCCGGCTCCAGATTGAATTCTGTTTGACATTGTCTTTGCATATCTTTCTAACGCTTTGCTTATTATCCTCCCTCTTTCCCTCTTTGTAGCTCTTCTTTTCCCTCTTTCATCTTTTTTTTTTGGCCTGCCAATCTCCAAGTCAAATGCCGCTATCTCTGTGTTATTGCAGATATGAACAGACTGTGTGTCTTTTGGGGCTGTTTTTTATTAATTCATATTTTGTCATCCCACATGCATTCACTGAGTCATTCATCTCACACACACACACACACACACACACACCACACACACACACACACACACACACACACACACACACACACACACACACACACACACAGGGAGATAGGAGCCCGTTTCTTCATTCTCAAACACAATACTATAATTACCTCTTAATGATTTTTAATTCCAGTACATAAGAAACAAGACACTCTTGTGGATTTCAAACCCTTCTATAAAAGGGAAATCATCCGAGTGGGATCACATCAAAGTGTGTTTTTAAATGCAATTTTATAGGTGGCTGCATGCGGAGTGTGTACTGGCTCCTCGCTAATATGACAAATTGTTGTAATAGGCACTCATTTAGCCAATCGGAGTGGAGCGCCATCATTCATGCCATCTGTGGGAGATTTTACAACCTCGTTCTTTCAGAGGCAGACAAACAATCAGCAGTCGGCCCTCTGCGAGCGCCCTCGTCACACAGGCTAGTGATGCTCATCTCAACATGAGACGAAGTGTTTACAATGCCAATGATCAATCAATCGGATTGCTGCCTGCTCTTCACTGCGAATTCATTTAAGGACTCAAAGCTCAACAAATTAACACGTTTTTATTAAATCCGAGGTAGGTTACACCTACAGTGTATGTAAAGCACAATTTAACCAAAAGTCAAGATTTCTATATGTAGAGTTACATTTATACACCTTAGCTTTTCAGATTACACTTTACATTCAACCACAGTATTAAGATGGTAACAATGGGGTAACAGTGTGATAATAAAGTGGTAATATATGGGTAATAATTTGTAATTACCAAAGGAATAAATGGGTACTACATGACAGTATTAAGATGTAATACTGGGGTTAAAATGTGATCAGACCAAAGTAATACCTAGGAATGGGTTTGATGATAACCATCTGTAGATCTGGGTAGTGGTAATACAGTTATATTAATATTGTAATAACATGATAATAATGGGGTAATATGTGTTGTTTTCACAGTATTATTGGCTACTATCAGCGTAACACCTTCCAAATTAGATACAACTTCTTGAATTGAAAATTGGTAATTACCTATTATAATGCTGAAATGTATCCACTCTTCTGTTTTAAGGTAGTACTTTGCAAATGATATGTTTAATCTTGTGACTTCTCACCTGGAAACACGTCTGGTAGTTTCCGTGAATCACTGGTGCAAAATGCGTAAAATGAGTTAAAATAAAAGTGGTGTGTAAATCTGTCATTATTTCCTACTGCATGTATTTTGGCATTTCCCTAATCAAATTCAAAGTAACATCACAATAACCCAGTACTGTACCAAATGCTCATAGTCAGTTCTTTCTCGTGGAGCTCTTTGGGACATCAGAGAGCAAAGACAAACACCTGTTCATCAGGAAATTGAAGTCACCGAAATTGGATTTAATCAAGTGGGTAGTGCCGATGATGCAGCAATGACCATAACTGTCCAATGAGAGAGTGCCATGTCAGTTTATATGACTTCATGTTGAACAGGTCTTAGTTGGTTTGCAAAAAGTCAGTGGGAACACAAAACAGACCAGAGCATACATCATATATTTTTTATTTCCTCTGAACCAACTGAAGCGTACAGCAGGTGTGAAAGTGACCTTAGGTGACAATAAAGACGGGTTCCATTTCATCCTTTATTACTCGTTATATGATGATTTAAGAGTCTGACTTTTTAGTAAAGCGTCCATCATTTCTGATGAATCGCTCTCGGTGGCTGATTCTGGAGATTTGGGACACTCAACGGAGTTCTTTGTTTGCAATGTAATGTTATACTCCATAAAATGAAGTTATTTTCAACAAATGTTTCAATTTGTTTTTGTTGTCTTATAAGTCTGTGTGGGCTGTACATTACAGGCAATTGTAAGAGATAGATTTGCCACCATGCATGGTTATCACTAGTGTGTGTGTGTGTGTGTGTGTGTGTGTGTGTGTGTGTGTGTGTGTGTGTAGAGCTCAAACAATTAGGCAATCAAAAAAAAAAAAGAACTGACAATTATTTTTGCATTCATGTAATTTCAGTGCCGTGTGTGACAATGTGGATGTAGGTTTTTGTGTCTTACTGTATATCCACATGTACCTGTCTATCTGCTTTTAGATGTGTGCGTGTGTGTGTGTGTGTGTGTGTGTG
>NW_022605577.1:1236640-1237634 GCF_008692095.1 Etheostoma spectabile | reverse complement strand
TGTGTGTGTTTGTGTCGGGGTTCGTGTGTGCAGACGTCTATCTATCTGAGCAGCTATTTCAGAGAAAAAGGATTTCTGCCTCAGTAATTGCCTCGGCTATATTTTCCCCCTCTCTCTCTCTCTCTCTCTCTCTCTCTCTCTCTCTCTCTCTCTCTCTCGTTCTCATTTTTCTTTGGTATCTATTTTCTCTTTGAATCCTGTCCTCTCTCCTCCTGCAGACTTCCTCTCCGGCTCTCAATCATCTTTCATTTCTCTTTTATATTCCCTCCGTCTCTCAGTCCTTGACATTAACCGTGATCTCGCGGCATAAGACACACACATACACTCCCTCACACCCCCACACGAACGTAATACATGTACGAGTCACATGTCCATTAAAAGCCATTAAGGACAATTTATATTCACTGAGCTCGGAATAGACTTCTATTTCTGAAAAGACGAAGTGGTGCGATGTTTGTTATAATACATACAGTAGGCCATCTGGTTTTGAAGTCCGTACTGCAAAGAGGAATCAAACACCAAACCCTGATAGTGTCAGTGTCATGCTCCAGTGAACTAAACACACCCGTGATGGACAGGGACGGTTATACCGAGGCAGGGAGAGACAGATGGATAGACGCAAGGATAGAGACGGAAATAGATGGACTCAGCGAGCCTGAAATCTTATGAGTGTTTCCATTTTTGTCTGTCAGCTGTGTTTTATACGGATGTGGGAATTCATATTCAAATGTTGTTGTTTGCATTTATCAAACAATACCACAATACGAATCACCCTGTCACTCCCCAATGTAAGTCGAGTGCAGATTTGAGTCGCGCATCCGACTCAAATCTGCACTTAAGATGCTAACGAGAGTCTTCTGTAGTGTCAATACAGTAAAAATGAACCTAGGGGAGAGCCGGGACAGTTGAAAGACTTTTTAATTAAACGTATTTTACAAAGCGGTTGTATCACACTGAAAGCTGATATTTTGTCAGAAGCAACCTACACGTGTCA
>NW_022605577.1:1234671-1236630 GCF_008692095.1 Etheostoma spectabile | reverse complement strand
TACAGCTGCATTTTCAGCTTTGAACAAAATCGTTCAGGAGTTATTACAGATAAAGTGGGACGTGAGTCATGTTTCATCTGTCCCCCCTGGACGGGACGAATGAAGCAGCATGCGGGGACGAGTGAAACATACAGTTTAAGCCATAGGAACTTCTCACAACTTTAATATTTTACTGTTTATCATGGATGGTTTTTCCAAAAGATTATTTTAGATGGATTGTTGCAGGGCTATACGTCTTCGTAAATGTCTGTTAACAACTTATTGCCGTCATCCTGAAGCCGCGTATGAAGTTATTAAAATATTATGCACTGTGGCTGATTCGGCCATTTTTATACCACAAACAGTAGGTTTTTCCATTTATGGCATGTTTCTATGATGGAAAATGTCATTTCACTGGGTTTTTACATGAGTTATACCACTGGACATAAAAATAACGCCCCACAGCCTGTCCGTCTCCATAGGATAACTGAAAAACCTCGACCCCCCCTACCTGGTGGGCTGAAATATATTTTCATCTTTCTAAACTGCTTTTCCATGTCTCACCTCCATAAATAATTGTATAAACACAGTTATTTGTGCATTTACTTAAAATCCATGGTGTTGCAGCCGGGTTGCATAGACATATGCCGTTACAGCCTGTTTTGCTTCTCGTGTAAACAAGCATGAAATATGAAAGTCAGGGATTGTGGAGAACACTAACTGGTCTACCAAATAAGCATGCAGGCAAACCTTTAAATTAAAAATGCTCATTAATAATTGAAAAAATGTGACCGCTAATGAAGTTTACTTTTGACCATCAAAACTCATTTATCGGCTGTAACTCCGTGATAAAAGTAAATAAAAGGAAGATGTTTGGCTGATAGAAGGAGGTTAACATGTTCTATGTGTTGACCTAAGGAAGTCTGTCTATCGTCATTGCACTCAGAGAAAACTGGAATGTTTCATCCGTCCCGCGTTTCAATTGTCCCGGCTCTCCCCTACTCAATGAGCGTTGGTTCACTGCTGGCTACAGGTTAGCATCAAACACAACAAAGGTTGTCAGTTGAATGGTGTTTTGAGCTAATGTTAGCTATCAAACAACCATAGCTAAAACGTTTTTGAAATAATTGCTAGCTTAGCTACAAGCTTAGCTACAAGCTTAGCTACAAGCTTAGCTACAAGCTAGCAATCAAACACAACACAGGCTGTCAGTGGAATGCCGTTTTGAGCTAACGTTAGCAATGAAACAACCATAGATAGCTAAAAAAAAAAAAATTGAAATGACTGCTAGCTTAGCCACAAGCTAGCAATGAAACACTACAAAGGCTGTCACTTGAATGGTGTTTTGAGCTAACGTTAGCAATGAAACAACCATAGAGAGCTAAAACGTTTTTAAAGTGACTGCTAGCTTAGCTACAAGCTAGCTATCAACACAACAACGGCTGTAACTTGAATGCCGTTTTGAGCTAACGTTAGCAATGAAACAACCATAGAGAGTTAAAACGTTTTTGAAATGACTGCTAGCTTAGCTACATTTGATCCATAATAGATTTCTTGTTCAATCAAAAACAACCCCACGAGTACATGGTAATAGTATTAGTAGTACAAGTACTTAAACTAGAGGTGACCATGCTTTTTTAAAGCTGTGGTCCCTATTCTTTGGAATGCTCTTCACTTATCATTGCAATCATAGACTCCTGTGATGCTTTTATGAAAACAGCTTTAAACAATTTTTTATTTTTTATTAACAGGTTTTTGGTTAGCCTATCCCAACAGCTAATTCCTTTATTTATCTCTATTGCTGTTGTGATCTTAATCTTGTCAGCCCTGTGCTGTATATTGTCGATATTGGCCTTTTTTTAGCATTCAAATCTATAAAAGGTGCTATAAACCTTATGTACTCATGTACGTATTATTTTAACATTAATACACTAACTTTTATGTATTAAAATGCCACCATGTAAAAAAGCCTTCAAGCTC
>NW_022605577.1:1232431-1234661 GCF_008692095.1 Etheostoma spectabile | reverse complement strand
TATATCAATGGAAAGGTGTTACCCGCCCCCCCACCCCCACTCCCCCAATGGTGAACCCAAAGTTACTAAAAAAACGTAAATTTAATCTGATTCAAAGTGGTTTGTTTTGAGACTATTTCAATTTAGCACGCCTGCTTTATTTTTGTCACACCGTGAGATGTTTTTTAAAGTTTTTTTTGTTGTTTAAAAAGTAGTCTCAAGTATTTCTTCGGAAAGTACACGTCTTCATCCTCCCACTACGGTTTCCTGTTGACTCACCGGCTAATGAATGTAATGTTGATGTGGAGTAATGAGCTCGCGTGGAAGCACAGCTCATGTCTAGAAAACAGATTGATGTTTTTGTTGTTGAGACTCTGTCTTCCACACACATATACACACACACAGTCTGGCTGGAATCACTTTTATTGCTTTGTTATGTTAACGGTCAGTGATTTAAGACCGAAGATGATGTCATCCTCCTCATCATGGTTACTAAATTGTTCCTCTGTTCACGTCGGGGCTGTTAGTAATGGTGTGTGACAGAGGTTATGGTGCTGTAGTATGTTAGTGCACGAGCACAGTGAATTGCTCTCACGGTCTTCCTCCAGCTGTTCCTCTGGTTCTTTCTTCTTCTTTAATTTTTTTTTGGATTGATCTAAACCCAGATCTGGCCGAGCCAACAGCTTTATTTTGCTGTTAATGAATTATTGGAAGCGATGATTTGGCATTAGACATTTATTCGCGTGTTTCCATTGGCAGCAAAAAGGCAGTTTGGCTCACCTGACACAGAAAACCATTTCACGCTACAGAAACGGTTGAGTTTTCATAGTTTGACAAAGATATTTTTTTGGTTTTTAGTGTGTTTTTAATATCTGAATTGACAGTCCAGGCAACTGGTCACACATCTGTCTTCAGTCCAGATCGCTCTTGTTCAAGAGACAAGTTTTTATTGACTTTATTGGCACATGTTAACACAGATTAGCAGCAAGCAGCCACTGAACTGGTGAATTCTATCAGAGTAGTTGCATATGTTCAAGCTCAAGCGGTTTGTTGCTTTTCTCTTTCAAAACTCCAGTGGGTCCCATGAACCGTGGAGCTGAAAGGGCCCTGTGGCTACCACGACACAGGCCAAACCACGGGCGTTTTATGGCTATTTGAAAACAGAAATATCTCAGCTTTCTAACGTCTCTCTGCCCACATGCACAAACCCATATGTGTGAGTCACACAAGAGCTATAGTGAGGAGGATAACTATAATTCTATTATATTGCATTGTTTTAGCCAACCAACATGCACAATGGTTTTGACTTTCATAGTTAATTTAGAACATGAGCAGTTGTACAAAGACACATTTAAATGAACGTTTGATTTGAAATGAAATAGATAAATGTGTTGTGCATATGCCTGTAGGAAAAGCAATTCTCGGAATATACAGAGTTTGCAGTGCAGTGTCTTTTCAAAACCAAAAACATATGAGTATAATTGTAAGGAGGGGGGGGCAATCGCTAGAGGCCTCATGATACGATATCATCACAATACTTATGCCACAATACAATATTATTGCGATTTTAAACATATTCGACATTCTGCGTTACATTGCAATTTATTACCTTTTTTTCCAACTTCTAATATTTCCCAATTTCAAATGACGTCCGCAAAATCAAAGTTTGTCAACATCTGTTTTTATCTAAAAAGATGATTTTCTCACATGTTAGTTCATATCATTCCAATGTTATTGCTGCAAAATGGGATTGTCAAGCAGACAAACACATATATGATAAAAGATCCATACTTGGCGTCTGTGTATCGATATAGCATTGCCACAGAAAATGTCGCGATGCTATGCTGTATCGATTGTAGCCAGTTGTTAGGGTACTTGCTAGGTTACATTAGTTTGTGGAGTTACGGGTAACATCCAAATAAAAATTCCCTTCACAAAAGTACATTTACTGTGTGATACAGAAAAAGCCCTCTTTGGAAAAGCCAATTCTTGAAATCATCAGAGTTTAGGCTAACGTTAGCTAATAAGCTACTGTCACGCTCTTTATCCCTCATGTTGTCCTCGGGTCTAATTGACCCAATTGACCCTCTATCAATGTTAGCCTAATTACTGTAGCTAACTAGATACAGCTACAGCCGAGTAGTCAAATTTGACCCCTTTAAAAAATGTCTATATCTGAAATGTGGGTTTCTGTTTAACCGAATTACCACAAAAGATGGATCGGATTCCATACAACGCTCTTTGCAAATAC
>NW_022605577.1:1231307-1232421 GCF_008692095.1 Etheostoma spectabile | reverse complement strand
TTTCATTCCTGACAAAACTCATCTGTACATTCCTCTGATCTTAGCTTTTAGACATAACAATTCATAATTTCTGTATTTCAACTCAAATATTAGGTATAATGCTATATAAATGAGGGCTATTGACCATGAATTCCAAAAAGTAGTGTAAAACTAGTCGTGGTAAGGTGGTGGTAGTGAAACTTTTTTAACCCGAGAAGACAACACAAGGGTTTAAAATGTGATTTATGCTTCTGCTTAGGTATACGTACGTAGGTATATGTACTGAAGTATACGTACGTAGGTGTATATGTACTTGGGTATACGTGGAGGCACCGGACCCTTTGCCGTAGCCTGACGTGGTCTCTTGAAGAATGTAACCACACAATTGGTAGCGATGCATTTCCCCCAACTCATTTCCTGGTTCTCCTGTCTCCATCATCAACATGAAATCAAGGGGAAGAAACTTTTTCTGCTACACCGTGGTCAGAAAACACAGGGGGGACACTTTGTTCCACTCGCTATGCCTTTTAGAGTCGGTACTCGCTCCGAAGTGCCCGTTACTCTCTCACGCTTTCAACCACACACACACACACACAAACACATGCCGTCCCTGCTATTGTCTTAAAGAGATTGACACACACCAAGTAGAAACTTCAGGCCCTTAGCTGGACCACGACGGCTCTGCGTGGAGCCTTTGCCGAATCCTAAATCACACATTACCGGGCAAAGTGTGGGTTTGTCTACCTCTGTCGGAAAGAATTTCAAGAAGTATATCTGCCGTGAGAATTTTCAATGATGACAGTGTTGCGGCTAAATCTGCTTCTACTTGTCTTTTAACTCTCTGTTTCACGTGTAATGTTATGGTGCTTTAAATAGTGTTGAAGTCAGTCTCTCTCTGTCTCTTCTTTGTTGTCTCCAGGTCAGCCTGCCAAATGACTCCAGCTGTGTTGAAGAGATCTTGCGGGTATGTACACACACACACACACACACACACACACACACACACACACACACACGGAGTAATTGCACTGATTATCAGCTGTTTTCTGTTTGCTCACAAAGACCTTCGTCTCTCTCCAGAGAGTCTGACTTTAGGAAGAAAGGACGGGGAGGGGGGATGGGGGGGTTGGGGGGG
>NW_022605577.1:1227807-1231297 GCF_008692095.1 Etheostoma spectabile | reverse complement strand
GGGGGGGGGAAAGAGAGAAGCAGAGTGAGAGAAAAGAAGGATATCTGTTGGCTCAGGTCAATGATTATTCAAGTTTTTTTGTAGGATGACTTCATGCACTACTCCTTCCACAATGTTCCCCTGTCCTTTACCCTCCTTTCATCTCTCTTTCTCTCCATTCTCCTCTTTTCCTATCTGCGTCTCATCAAAATCCCACCACGCAACATGTTTCTTTCCACAAATCCTACCTATTTTTTCCTGTCTTTTGTTGTTTTGTTACTGGGTTCCTTCAGGGTGGTGTCAAAACGGAAATGCGTTTTTTTCACGAATGTTCTCAGTCCAAAGACGAGGCCTTCTTTGACTGCTTCGTGTCAAGTTATCTTTCTTTTCCTCTCATTTGTCTCATCACTCCCTGTCTGACTTCCTCTCATCATCCCTCTCGGCCCACTGTCATTCACCTCTTTCTCTCCTTTTCACAAATCAATACGCTGGCCAACAGGCTGTGTGACAGATAGTGGGCTGTGAGCTGCATGAAAAGCCTTTGTCAATAATATGGGTCCGCCATTGAATTCGCTGTGTGGCTTTTAGCCGTGTCAAGTGGAAAGATCGGGGAGTTCAAAATGTGAGGTGAGGTGAATCGGAGCGGAGGCTCGCGGCTCATTTTTTCCCCTTTTTTGTGACGGCACGGCTACAAGCCGCTTGGCTCAGATACATTGCCGTTTTGAACGTTTTCACAATTCAAGGTAACGGCGTGTATCAGAGGTATTGTGGGCAGAAGTAACGCTGCTTAAACTGACTTCAAACCTTCAGTTCAATTTTATTTATTGTATCAATTCATAACAAGAGTTATCTCCAAACACTTTACATATAGAGTAGGTCTGGAACACACTCTGCAAAAGACTAATGACTTTTTGCAGTGTTTGGACCATTTTTTTTTTTTTTTTTTTTTTTACATTTTGTCATTTTGTATTTTTTTTTTTTTTTACATTTTAGTCACTTTATGACTTTTTCTCTTTTTTAAATCCTTTACCAGTTGTTTTTTTCTCAAAATACTATAAAATTGACAAAAAAAACACCCAAATTGAATGAAAGTAGTAAACTGATTATTTACTTAACTATTTAACGTTGTTGGGAATCATCCACCTTAGTTTTTGGGAAATTTTTCGGAAAGAAACCCAAATTTCTGATATAGGAACTTTTTGGAAGGGGGTCAAATTTGACCCAAAGACACCAGGAGGGTTAAATATTATTTTCTCTTACCAGTGTACTGCATAGTAGTAGTAGTAGTAGTAGTAGTAGTAGTAACACATTTATAGACACGCACACACTTTCAAATACCTGCGAAGATACACAAACTATCGGAAGTACCGGCTGTCAAAACACAGGAACTCGTCTAGGAGGGAAGAGATGATGTCAGGGAAAAGTTGCATAGCAACGCTTCGTGTGTCGTCAGGACGGGTTTTCACACTTTCAGAGATGAAAAACACACACACACACACACACACACACACACGCACACGCACACACACACACATGCAGATAACTCACTAGACTCATATTAAACTAAACGTTGAGCTACACAGCTCCCTTATACACACACACACACACACACACACACACACATGAGTCATCTGATGAATATGAGTCATCCACTGCTGAGGGGGCGATGAGGCATGATGGGAAATTGTGATGTCAGTGACCTTTAAAGCCCTTTGACCTAGTGACCTGCTGGATAACAGTTGAGTGTGTGTGTGTGTGTGTGCGTGTTCGTGTGTGTGTGTGTGTGTGAAGTAAAGGAAAGGTAACGAGTTACCATAACTCCCGTTACTGTAATTGAGTAGTTTTTTGTGTACGTTTACTTTTTGAAGTAGTTTTTAAAATCTGTAATTTCACTTTCTCTTTAAGGATCTTTAGTTTGAAGTCTTGTACTTCGATACATTTTAAATCACATCCGAGTTTAAATAGAAAAGTAAATAAAAATGGTATGTTTTGCCTCACTGCTTTGGCAAATTATCTGTCAACAAACTAAATCAAAAGCGCACTATGGCTTTGTGCCCTTATCAAATAGCAAAAGACTGCAATTTAATTAAATAAGTATAATTAGTATAAATGAGATATTAAATAAATATAAATACTAAAAGTATATCTCCCCCACGCTTCAAAAACACACACACACACACACACACAGAAACGCACACACAAACACAGACACACACATAGACACACTCACGCAGATATGGTCACACACACACACACACACGCACATACGCACGCACACACAGACACGCACACACAAACACACACGGACACACTCACGCAGATACGGTCACACAAACACACACACACACACACACAAAAACACACGCACATATGCACAGACACACACACGGACGCATGCACCCAAACACACACACAAAGACACAGACATACACACATGCACATATGTACAGACACACACACGGACGCATGCACACACTCACTCACACACACACACACACACACGGATGCATGCACACACCCACACACGCACATACGGTCGCACGGACATGCACACGGACATGCGCACACACACACACATACATGCGCACACACACGAACACACACATACATGCACGCACATACATGCACATACATGCAAACGGACATGCACGCGCACACACACGTGCAGCTGTGTTTATCTTGTTACCTAATTCCAGCTTCTCCACATTAGAAGTGTGAAAGGAAGGATTGCAGTAGGAGGCTGCTGCTGTGCTGCAGCTGTAGCTGTAATGCAACCAACTAGAGTCAGCTTTTATTTTGGAAATTCAACAACTCTGCACTTATTTCCCTCTCAGTACACCGATCCCGGGTGCGCCACCAACTCCCCATGCTCCTTTCAGTTTGTACCATAAGTAATAATAAAGTCCACGCGTCCATGGTGACGCTTCAGCACACCCTTGATTGAACGCTGACTCCACTCTTTTGCATCAGTGATGTTGCATAAGCAGTCTCTTTTTCTCAGTTTTGCTCAAATTCAGTTATCATTGTTATTCACCAGATGCATGAGGGCAAACCTAGATTGACCGTGTGTTGTATGTTTTATAAAGTTTGGATTACCGCCATAAATGCTGAATTAGAATAAGTTAATTAAACCGCAAAAAGGTTACCTCAATAGAAATTTGAACTATTAGAATAAAACAGAATACACTTTAATGTCCCCGAAGGGAAATTTGTCTTCAACAATCCTTTGCTCCACAACACCAAATCATTTTTAAATCAAGATAAAAATCGCCATTATTATAAGATTAACAAAAGATCTTAAGGACATAAGGAATAGGAATAAACAATAGCTTTAAAGGTGCACCTTGAGTTCTTGCTGTCCTGATTGTTAGTGTCTGTATGTACTGTTTCCTGTTTTATTTTGAAGTCTGTTTTGTCTTGTTTTACTTCCTGTTAGTTTTCCCGCCTTTTGTGATTACCTGCCCAGCCCTGATTTGTTTCACCGGTTCCTCATCCCTAGTGTCACCTGTCC
>NW_022605577.1:1227132-1227797 GCF_008692095.1 Etheostoma spectabile | reverse complement strand
TTCTCATTACCTGGTGTATTTAGTCCTTGGGTTGGCTTTGTCTTGTGTTGGATCGCTGTTGCTTCATTTCGTGTTGCTTCTGTCGCCGTGAGTCGTCTTCCGTGTTTTGCTTCCTAGCCTTCATGTTTTTGGGGATTATTTATTATATAGTGTGTGCCTGCTTTTTGTTTTCTGTATCTGAACTTAACTGCATTTGGGTCCAAGCCGAATACACTGGGAAAAAGCCTGGGTCATAGGCTTTAAGCGAGGGTCATAAACGTCAAGCTAACACTAGAGGCACAGACTGTGCACCAAAATACAACAAACCACTCCAGCCAATCACCGACAAGATGGTTGGGGGAGGGGGTGGGGGTCAGTGACAGTCAGTCCGTTGGGGCCGTTTCATGGTAGTGCGGCGGCTCCACGCAGAGCTTTCGCCATAGCCTAGGTAAGTGGCTTTATGTTTCTACTTGAGGGGGTGTGTGTGGGTGTGTGTGATAGAGCGAGGGAGAAGTGAGAGAGTGACGGTGATTATCTTCGGCGTGAGTAGCGACTCCAGAGTCATAGTGAGAGAAACAAAGTGTCACCACAGTGAGACATCTTTTAGCAGGAAAAGTTAACCCTCTCCTTGATTTCATGTAGTTTACGGAGAAGGAGAACCAGGAAATGAGTCGGGGGAGGGGGGG
>NW_022605577.1:1224047-1227122 GCF_008692095.1 Etheostoma spectabile | reverse complement strand
CGCTACTGCCAAGCGACGTGTAGTTACATTTTAATTTTTTACACAAAGGTGCAGGGCAGGCTGCCGCGTAGGGTCCGGCACAGACGCCGAGGGGTCTGCGGGGGTACAACGTTGATGCTACACACAACCATAAAACGCCCTTTAGTCATGACAGTTATGGATATATGGGGGGAGGGTACTCATAGTGCAATTTTTTTATTTTTTTAAACATGTTTTACATCTTGGAAGTGGAAATCTTCTCCCTGTTGGCAGAAGTTCATATTCAGGAAAATTGTCACTCCACTTTGATTTAAAGAGAACTTTTCCATTTTCTATTTTACAAACCTGGTATCCCTGGTCGCTGTTTCTTGGGGAAAAAGCCAGCGGCATGCAACAAATGCTTTACTGTTATGAAAAATAAGTGGATTTTCAACAAGAACAGCAATTACAATCAGCGCTGAACACAGATTTACTGTAAGTCGCATGACTAGCGCCATGGATACAACATGATCACACATAAGGTGTAGTGATGTAATGTGCAAATGTGTGTTTGTGTATTTACTGTAGGAGATGACCCATTCCTGGCCACCTCCTCTCACAGCCATACACACCCCCGGGAAGGCTGATCAGACCAAGTTCCCCATCCCGACTAAGGTTAGTATGTCTTTGTCCCGTCACATAACCCTTTCATTCATCAAGTAATATCAATCTGTTTACATTTACCCTCCCGTTATCCACCAATGTACCTTGTCCTTGGGTCAATTTTCTTTTTTTTTTTTAGATTATTTGTTTACACTTTTATTGAAGGTATCTACGTAGGAATGACACGACACTGTCATGAATGTGTCATAAACATTATAAACAGTCATAAATGTTTATGACATAAGCTAACGCTTCTTTTAATAAGTGTCATTTGGTTTCGTCAAGGCAAAGCAAGGCAGCTTTATTTGTAGGGCACATTTCAGCAACAGGGCAATTCAAAGTGCTTTACACAAAATCAGTTAAACAGATAAAACACAAGTATAAACAGTTAAAAGTAAAAACATTAAGACAGATAAAACCCTAACCCACTTGAGACTACCTTCACACTAATTAGTCAATTTTAGTGCTACCTTTCGTGATCACCCTCAGTGTCACTACCCTTCACGACTCTATTTTCAGAGACGTTGCCTTTTGTCTCCTTGGACTCTTCTTCACACTAATTAAGCCAATATAGTGCTGCCTTTCGTGTCTATTTTCGACACTACGCATTCGCACTTTTTCTTTAAAGTGTTACCCTTTGAGTCTTTCTTTCTCTGTATTACACAACTTTTGCGCTTATTCCTTTTCCTCAAATTATTGTAGGATAATTACAATTATTACAATTACTCCTTTTCCTTGTCGTGAAAAGTTTGGTGTCATTGCTGTGTCATGTCTTCATGAAAGTGTCATGTCACTCTTGTGTAGATACCTTCAAGAACAGTGTTGCCAATCATTTTTATTGACGTAAATGTTATGATCTGCTCTGACTACACCCTGTTTTCTTCATTTGAGTCAGTGAGTGGGAAAAAAAGATGTGAAAGTGTTGAAAAACCCTTACTTAAATTGCCACACTTCCTGTATTGGGGGCTAATTGTGGCACAAAACTGCAGTCTGTCACTGAGACTCTTCAGTCTGCTAATTAGATATGATTCATAAATTCAATGCGGCAGAGATTGCTGTGATAGAATCCGATTACCGTTGCCTCATCCTGCGCAGTGGCGCAAGTGACAGCCAATGAAATTACAATGAGGTTAATGAAGTAGCGCTTGTTTAATTCACCTCCCTACTGTGTGTCCAGAGCTGTGAGGAAGTGGACATAGAGTCTTGAAGAGAGCCATGTACAGAATTCTGCACTGTAGCTGTTATTATTTGCATATCAATTGTTTGGGTACCACTTTCACATTCACCAATTATGTTTTCCTCTGTGGGTGCTCATGGGCACACGCCCTTTAAAGTGCCCATATTATGAAAAAAATCCCTTTCTTGGATTTGGGGGCTTATGTTGTGTCTCTGGTGTGTCCACATGCAAAGACCCTTATGAGGTCATAAGGGGCAAGGTTACCTCCCCTTTCTCTGCTTTGCCCACCCAGAGAATTCGGCCCACCCATGAGAGAGAGAAAGAGAGAGAGAGACATGGCTTTCAAAGGAGCAAAGTGGCAGTTGGTCAAGGCCTCAGCCTCCACCTGCCCACCCCCCCCCCCCCCCCCCCCTCTTCTCAATTGCTACAGGTATAGAAATGGCACGTACTAAGAAAAACTCATTGTGGGACTGGCTCTAGTGGCCAGTCCCACAGCCACCAGGCTCTAGTGGCTGTAAAAAAATAAAAATAAATCCATCCATGGTGTTTTGAGTGAGATAAGGTTTCTGAGTGTCCTCTGCCTTCAGTCTCCAGGTGAGCTGTGAGGCAAATTCTGTGTTTTGGGACAATAAATCTAGATTATATAGCTGGCATGGTAGAGAAGGAAGAAGAACCTACATTAGGCCATAATACATGGAGATACAATATGTGGGCAAATATAGTTAGATAATCAGATAAATGAATAATTGAAATGTACATTTTTGTGATCTTTGTAAATATTTGTAAGATCTTTTGGAGTTTGGTTGGTGGTTAGTCGAGAATGAATTTGATGGGTGGGGTTGTGCTCGAAATTCCTGACCTTGGTATTTCTAGAATCCTGGCTACGGCCCTACAAATATGAATGTTTGATTATAATCTGTCAGTGATATTAAAATGAGTGAGGTGTTTTTTTTTTGGCCCTGGTGCTTCCACACGCATCCAATCTCGGCCAAAAAACTATCCATGCCGTTTGGAGTGGGATCCGGTTTCTGAATGTCCTCTGTCTTCAGTTTCCGGGTGAGCTGTTCAACATCTGCACGGCTTTCTACGTCACTAGCCGAGACGAGGTGGCTAACCGTAGCATGCTAGCTCGTTCTCAATGGCAAAACACTGCTACAACAGCCACTAGTTGACCATAATCTCCAAAAGAACTACTTCCTATCCCTGTTGTGCACGTATTCCACAAGTGGCCCTGGTTTAGAAGAAGTCTCCCAGCTAATCCTGCCTTGGACTGACCA
>NW_022605577.1:1222905-1224037 GCF_008692095.1 Etheostoma spectabile | reverse complement strand
AAGAGTTATCTAGCTGATGGGATCTTACCAAGCTACTGAGCATGTGCGGCTCCCAACAAAGATAGTATAGAAGTGAGATGTCTCACTCTGGAGCTAAAACAGACACCCAAACACACAGGGTGGGAACAGGATTTGGTTCTTGGGGCGAGTGAGAAGGGAACAGAGGTTGGCATCTGAGGTTGCATGGTGGGGGTATGATGGTGCACGGGGTCAGAGGTAGGAGGGGGCAAGGTTATTGAGAGCTTTTGTAGATAAGGAGGATTTTGAACTGGATTCTGTGTTGTATGGGGAGCCAGCAGAGGTCTAGGAGGACTTTACCACTGGAGAGACCAGGCCTTCAAATATCTTCCAGAAAGTCTTACCAGTGCTTGTTTGTCTTCTCTCAATCACCACCACAAGAAGATTGTTGACCCACCACAAGTTACAGAAAGCTTTTGCAATTTCTATTTTAAAAACCTGGTATCCGGTTTTCTTCTTCTCAGTGGCACACACCAAATGATTTGCTGTTCACGGAAAAAAAACAGAAATGCACAGCATGTGGGTTTTCTACAAGAACGGTGATAACAACCAGTGCTGAACACTCAGGGAAAAGCACTTCACTTACCAAAAAAAAGCCAAATTTTACCCACAGAAATTTCAAGCGAATGACATTGTAGTGCCACCCACGCCGTTAGCTCTGACAAGTGACGTTTGAGGAGTGAAGTACAGGAAGACGCCAGCAGTCAACAAATGCTGAGACACTTAAAAAATAAATAAAAAAAAACACTATTAAACGCAGGGACTAAAAGAATTGCCACTTCAGAAGAAAGATGTTGGCAAAGTTTCTCCCTCCCCCCCCAAAAAAAATCCTTTGACACCTGATAGATGGATGGATAGATATTTAATGATCCCAATAAAATGGGAAATTATAGTGTTACAGCAGCAAAATCAGTCACACATTACAGAATATAAATGAAATACTAGGATACAATATGCATACCCACATAATATACATGAAATAAGACTAAAATACAAGAACAAATATTTGAATATTTCAATTTTGTTGTTATAGCGCCAAATCAGTTATCTCACAGCGCTTTTAATAATAATAATAATAATAATAATAATTTTATTTATAATGCCCTTTACATTT
>NW_022605577.1:1221508-1222895 GCF_008692095.1 Etheostoma spectabile | reverse complement strand
CTCAAAGTGCTACAGTAGCAAGGAGTTTTCATAAAAAGAGCATGTCTAGACCATACTCTGTGATGTTATTTACAGAAACCCAACAAAATATACTGTATATATAAGTTGGGAATACAAAAATGTGCAACTGCTTAAATAGTATCTAATATGTAGTACATAAAATGTGAATAAACCAATTGTGCAGGTTGCACTTACTGCAGTATTGTGGTGTCCGAGTCTTACATAGCACCCATTGATGACATGTTAAGTTTTATTGTAATGTTAACATTGGGAGTATTTGTCTAGTCATAAATGTCATATGCAAGCTTAATCTCACAAACGGCATCAATATTCTCACTGAAACCACAGGTGTTTTCCACTGCTGAATGCTTTTATGAATCTTTTTTTTTTTTCATAGGCAAAACATCATTGGCGGCAAAGTCAAAGGAAATAGCAATGGAAACACTGAGGCAGTCAATCTAAAGCTGGTAGTTAATGAATTAGAGCCTGTTGTGGCCCCGTTCAGCCCCCAGCGTCCCACTAATTCTGCCGCTGAGTTTTAAGACCGAGGCGGTAGCATCGGCACGGAGAGATGCCGGGATCAGAATCCTGTGTGATGGCATTTGTTGCTTTGCTGTGAAATCAATAACGACATCTGTTGGTTTTATTCATTCAACCTCTCACCCTGTGGCTTTCTCTCCCTCTGTCTCCCTCTCTGTAGGAGTCCCAGCATGTGACCTCAGGCTACAGCACCCAGAGTAAGTTTCCCAGCGTCAACACTCGCATGCTAGCTCTATGGTAATTAACACCGGAGAGGCCATGAAGGCAACGCCACCCAGTACAATAGTGAGGAGGAAAAAAAAAATCAGCTTAACGTTCTATTGAATTTGTAGCTACAGGAACACGTTAGTCTGAAAATCTTTGCTTTTATCTATTTGTTCATCGGAACAGACGTGTTCAGACAAACATGGTTTTACACACACACTTAAATGCTTAAATTGTTGCTGATTGTGGAGATTTTTTTAATTTTTATTATTAGAAGCAGCATCCTTGCTGCTCCTAATAGCAGGCATTGTCAGTCAGCATTTAAATGTGCGGGGATTTGAAATGCCCCAAGCTGTGATTTGCTTCCATTCATGGATAATTACACATTTAGATAATAATTTATTTCCAAACTCACACGTAAGAGTTAAGTAGAGCAATGTGGATCAACGTTCTGTCGCAGTTCTACCGTATCATTATATAGTACATTCTCCAAATAAAATCAGTCATTAATCCTTTAAAACAATATAATCTGTTGGGAAAGTACTTTTTTTGCCTGACTTATATCTCATTTACAACCATATTTAAAAGTCCCATGACATGACAATGTCACTTTATAAGGTTTTTTAACATTAATATGAGTTCC
>NW_022605577.1:1221343-1221498 GCF_008692095.1 Etheostoma spectabile | reverse complement strand
CTATGGCCCCCCAGTGGCTAGAAATGGCGATTGGTGTAAACCGAGCCCTGGGTATCGTGCTCTGCCTTTGAGAAAAAGAACGCTCGGATGGGCCGATCTGGAACCTCGCTCCTTATGAGGTCATGAAACGGCTCTTGTCAAAGTCTTTAATGACA
>NW_022605577.1:1215917-1221333 GCF_008692095.1 Etheostoma spectabile | reverse complement strand
CACAGATAGTGGCAAAATTTCAATCTTATTATTACTTGATCTCAGTGCTGCATTTGAAACGGTTGACCACGACATATTACTAGACCGATTGGAAAACTGTGTTGGCCTTTCTGGCTTAGTACTAAACTGGTTTGAATCCTACCTAAAGAATAGGGCGTACTTGTGTCAATAGGTAATAGGCTATGAGGCGTACAAATATGACGTGCGGAGTTCCGCAAGGCTCCATTCTGGGGCCCTCTTTTTAACATCTACATGCTTCCACTAGCCCAGATTATGGAAAACAACAAAATAAGTTACCATAGTTATGCGGACGACACACAAATTTACCTAACCTACGCCAGGGGACTATAGTCAATACAAAAACTGACTAAGTGCATCGAACAAATTAACGACTGGATGTGCCAGAACTTTCTGAAATTAAATGAAGGAAAAACTGAGGTGGTTGTTTGGAGCAAAGAGGAACAATTAAAGTCTGCGCTCAGCTTCAAACAACAATGTTAAAACAACAGCAAAAGCCAGAAATCTTGGTGTAGTCATGGACTCAGACCTGAATTTTAAACAGCCACATTAAGACAATTACAAAGTCAGCTACTGTCACCTTAAGAATATATCAAGGGTGTAAAGGACTTATGTCAACAGACTTGGAAAAAATGGTCCATGTTTCATCTTCAGTAGACTTGACTACTGTAACGGGGTCTTTACAGTCTCCCTAAAAAATCAATCAGACAACTGCAGCGATTCAGAACGCTGCTGCTGCGGGTCCTCACTAAGACCAAGAGACTGGATCACATCACTCAGTTCTGAAGTCTTTACACTGGCTTCCTATGATTCCGGATTCTTCCTGGCTTCCTCAAAGAATTGATTTCAAAGTACTTTTGCTAGTTTATAAAACCCTTAACGGTTTAAGTCCAAAATACATTTCTGATCTGCTACTACACTACGACCCACCCAGACCTCTCAGGTCATCTGGGACAGGTCTACTTTCTGTCCCCAGAGTTAGAACTAAACAGGGTGAATTAGCTTTCAGTTCTATGCTCTTCATATCTGGAATAAACTCCCAGAAACCTGTAGATCTGCTGCTACTCTCAGTTCTTTTAAATCAAGGCTGAAGAGCTTTTTTTTGATGCTGCCTTTCTTTAAATTAATGCTCATTTCTTTAAATTTCTTATGCTGCACTGTAACTTTTATTCTTGTGTTTATGTGTCCTAATGTTCTATTTGGTTTTTTAACAGTCTATTCATGTGTTTTATTGGTTTTTAATGCTTTGATTTTTAACTGGTTGTACTTGTGGTTTTAACTGTTTAACTGATTTTGTGTAAAGCACTTTGAATGGCGTGTTGCTGAAATGTGCTATACAAATAAAGCTGCCTTGCCTTACATAAAAGAGAATTCAGATACAGTATTAGGGGACCACTAAGGTCTTTATAAAAGAGACTTCAGATACAGTACTAGGCAACCACTAAGGTCTTTATAAAAGAGACTTCAGATACAGTGTTAGGGGACCACGAAGGTCTTTGTAAAAGAGACTTCAGATACAGTTTAGGGGACACTAAGTTCTATATAAAAGAGACTTCAGATACAGTATTAGGGGACCACTAAGGTCTATGTAAAAGATACTTCAGAACAGTATTAGGGGACCACTAGGTCTATATAAAAGAGACTTCCAGAACAGTATTAGGGGACACTAAGGTCTATATAAAAGAGACTTCAGACAGATTAGGACACTAGGTCTATGTTAAAAGAGCTTAGATACAGTATAGGGACCACTAAGGTTGTATAAAAGAGACTTCAGACAGTATTAGGGGACCACTAAGGTCTGTATAAAAGAGACTTCAGATACGTATTAGGGGACCCATAAGGTCTATATAAAAGAGACTTCAGATTACAGTTAGGGGACCACTAAGGTCTATATAAAAATACTTCAGACAGTACAGGAACCACTAAGGTATGATAAGAAGAGATTCAGATACAGTATTAGGGGACCAGTAAGGTCATATAAAAGACTTCAGATACAGTATTAGGGGACCTAAGGTCTTATAAAAGAACTTCAGATACAGTATTAGGGGACCATTAAGGTCTATATAAAGAGATAGTAGATACAGTATTAGGGGACCACTAAGGTCTTATAAAAGAGACTTCAGATACAGTATGAGGGACCACTAAGGTCATATAAAGAGGACTTCAGATACAGTATTAGGGACCACTAAGGTCTATATAAAAGCATCAAAAGAGCACCAAGTTATGGGACCTTTATCATGCAATCTATATCTGGATATTCTATCTGGACCAAAAACATTACAGTAATGTGCAAATTTACTAAGAACGCATTGTGATCAGGACAGGATTTAGAACATATGTAAAGCATCTTTCCATTAGTCCCTCACTGGCTGATAAATTGACACGTTTTTCTACACATTTCACACACGTTTCACAGACATTTTCAGTGTTACGTCGCTACAAACTGGCAACATATGTAAAGTAGACTCTCAGTTAAGAATATCAAGTCTCCAAGCCCATGTATCAAACAAAAAAACTTGTAAGTGGACATTAATATTTTTTTAAGGGGAATGAAATCATCACGTGGGCTTGGAGACAGCCTATTTGACAAACTGGGAGGTTGGAGATCGAAAGCCTTTCTTTTTGTCAAGAATGAGCTTTCAGTTTTTACAGATGCGATGAAACTACCCTTTAAATACTTAAAAATTTAGATAATTAGTGTTTTAACCCTGTGGATTGGTTCTCAACAAGAGCTAGCTACTGAAACATACGTATACTTATAACAATGTATGGAAAAATTCACATCAGTGAGCTCTTTTGTGTCATGTTATGTATCATTAAACTGCCTAATACAGCATTCAGTAGGTCTGACTCCCAGGCGTCAGATCATCAAAAGCTCCTCTGAACTGCTATCTTGTAGTGTTTTGAAATGTGTGTGTGTGTGTGTGTGTGTGTGTGTGTGTGTGTGTGTGTGTGTGTGTGTGTGTGTGTGTGTGTGTGTGTGTGTGTGTGTGTGTGTGTGTGTGTGTGTGTGTGTGTGTGTGTGTGTGTGTGGTGTATTATATAAAGCTGAAATATTTTTTCTCTCTGAAATGAGCAAAAGAAACCCGACTGGCTAAAAATACAAAACGCAGTCAAAGGGTTCTGTGCATCCATTTGGAATAAATTGTCACCTCAATTTTTTTTTTCTTTATGCAGTGCATTATAGTTTGACTTAGTTTAACCCACAACTCCCGTTACCAAAGCAAAAACACACACACACACACACACACACACACACGCACACGCATACACGCACTCTCTCTAATTGATAACACACTGGAGCATAACACACTGGAGCGAGTGTCATGTTTTCCACCATGACGATACTAATACACATCTACAGTGATTTGAGTCTGGCTCCTTGTCAAAACTAATCAACACACACACACACACACACACACACACACACACACACACACACACAAACACACTCACCTAGATACATGCAAAACAGTGATGTTTGAATGTCCTCTGTTGTGTTGCAGAGCGATGTACAGTATCAGCTAACAAGCCGGCTGCGAAACCACCAACTGCACCACAGAAGTCGTGAGTATCTCCTTCTTTGACACACACACACACACACACACAAACACAGATTTCTGACCTGCTGCTTCTGCGTCCGCCTCAAGGTAAAATTAAGCTTGACTCTTGGATGAAATTCACTGCTGGTTGGAGAGAAAAATAAGATTGTGTGGATCAGAGCGGGAAAGTGCAGCTACATTAATTTAACGTGAGCCAGGAGCATATTGCAACATCTCTGGCTGCAGGCCACTCCACTTCACGCACAGAGCTGTGCGGCAGGATTCATGGCACGGTGAGCTTGTAAAAGGAAGAAATCTTGGCTTGTAAACCCGCCTCACGACCCTGATTTATCCTGCGCTTGACCCCAGAAGCGCTATGACTGTGTGAAATGTCTGCTCAACCCTTTTCTCTTGAATAGTGATTTCCAATCACAGCTTATTAACTGTAACGACGTAGGCACGGCCTTTAGCCTTTCTAGAATGAAAAACATAAAAGACAAAACTTAAAGTAAAGGAGACTTTTAGCATGACTGGCAAACGCCAAAGTCACATGACCACTGGTTTGTATTTCATCCAATGGGAGAGTGAGAATGTGTTTGGGTGGCTACCATAATGGCATACCTTAGGGTAACATCAATGTTGTGGGAATACATTTTTTATTTGTGTGTCTTTGTGTGTGTGTACGATTAGGCCAATTCCCTTTGCTAATAGTTTGTTGGATTTGTGCCGGCCCCCCCCCCCCCCCCCACACACACACACACACACACTAACTGCAGACCCCATATGGGTCACGGACCTACTGAAGATCTCTGTTCTAGTCCTAGGAGCCTTATTAGTTACAGTAACTACATTCTGTGAGCCAAGAAAGGTTAATATCAAGAATAACTGGGGGGGGGGGGGGACTCTAGCTCACCCAGTAGAGCGTGCGCCCCCATGTAGGCAGAGTCCTTTGCAGCGGCCTCGGGGTTTGAATCTGACCTGCGGCCCTTTGCTTCATGTCAACCCCTCTCTCTCTCCCCCCATTTCTGGTCTATCTACACTAATAAATGGAAATTGTCACTATGTAATACATTATTCATCTTAAAAAAATCACGGACTTTGTTAAAGGTCCAGTGTGTTACATTTTCAGTTATCAAAATTGATCTTCACAAACTTGTCCTTTTCATGAATATTGACCACCACCGGCAATTTCAAGTATTCCTATTGGCTTGAAATTTTACATTTGCATTCGCACCCATATATTCATGCGCTATCTTGAAATACGTTAGCCGGTACGGGACATACAGGACGTACTGCTCTGGCTTTCATGTTTTCGCTGTCACCTGATAAACTCACAGGTGTTGCTAATGGGTATCGCAACTTTGAAGAAGGCAACACGGCAACACGAGAGTTTGTAGTACTCACCAAATCTTTGGATAAACTTACAAAATTAAGTAAGGGTGGGGCATTGCGCTAGCCAAATGCATTTGAGAGCCTGTTAACTGCACTGCTGCTTTGGCGGTGTGATTAGCACAACACCTGAAAAGTACCGTTGTTACTCTCTGCTTTTCACCACGGGGCTTCTTGTGTGCATCACTCCGCCCAGGTAGCAGAATACGCTGCAGTGCTTTGGCTTGAGAATATAGTTCCCAGTTTGTATACCGTCTGATCTGCAGTACTAGAACTGTGCTGCTTGTTTATTCCCATGTCATCCCTTAACCTGCTAAGGATGCTAATTGTTTCTTCTGGGATACAGCGTAAAGCTTTAGCCTCAGTCTTTTAGAATTAACCCTCATGTTGTCCTCGAGTCAAATTGACCTGTTTTCCCATATCAATGTTCTTTTTAATTCCCCAAAATAACATGATTGATTCCACCC
>NW_022605577.1:1215143-1215907 GCF_008692095.1 Etheostoma spectabile | reverse complement strand
GCTCTTTGGCAAGTATAAATCTCTACTTTCATTCATTTTGGGGTGTCTTATTCAATTTTTATAGCATTTGAAAAAAAACATTGAAGTGGTTTTGAAATAGTATTGAGTAAAAGTTGACATATTCCAGTCTGTGATTATCCATCAGCATCCAATCCTTTAATTCTAGTCTAAATAATTCCTAATTTCTGCTTTTCTAACTCAAACATTAGGTTTAACACTCTGGGCCCTGAGGCCATTTTTACAGTTTAATATCCGTCTGGATTTATTTTATAAAAAAGCTTGTAAAAAACATAAACTGTTGTCTACAGTCAAGATATGAACATCATTTTTTAGGACAAAACTGGGTTATTGGAATATTTGGGTTGCAGTGAGGTCACTTGCATGTTAAAAATGGTTGTAGGCCTTAAAGATAAATAAATAAATAAATAAATAAATGAATCTTCCAGATATGTATTGAGATCACAGACATATAAGTGAAACCTAAGCCATTTTCCATTCAAAACACTTCTCTATGTTCTTGGGAGTCACTGTGAAGAAACAATCATTATACTTATTCAGTTGACCAAAAACATGCATTTTTTCCAAAAATGTCAAGACGTTTTGCTCTATGACATTACTTATGCCAATAAAACATAATAATGTCAATTAGTTGTTATTACACCCACAGCAATGTTATACAAGCAAATATGTGTCTAAATCATTGTCATTTTGCCTTCCATAGAGTATACAGGCAATTTTGTCCCCTCTGGCCTTCCATACAAGAG
>NW_022605577.1:1214999-1215133 GCF_008692095.1 Etheostoma spectabile | reverse complement strand
ATCTCCCATATATGGGCATGTACTTCCTGAAAAATCGACAGGACAGACAGAGAGAGAGAGGGAGGAGTGAGCCAGTGGCAGAAATGAGCCAAAACGCGATGAATTATGGACATAAAGTGGATCAATCTTGGATA
>NW_022605577.1:1214824-1214974 GCF_008692095.1 Etheostoma spectabile | reverse complement strand
GAGGCTGAAGTTCCAGGCTGGATAGAAAATCCCCTGTAGAGGCTAGAAAGACAGGGAAGAGACCGCCGTAAAGCCGAAAACGTCAGGATTTAAACGAAACCAAAAGACAGTAAATCGCTTGTATGTTTCAAAAGTTATTAAACTATGAAT
>NW_022605577.1:1212784-1214814 GCF_008692095.1 Etheostoma spectabile | reverse complement strand
TTTTTTACTCGTGGGCGAGTGTCTCGGGCTCAGAGGGTTAATTTCCTATAAATGAGGTTTATTGACCATAAATTCCAAAAATAACTGAAACCTAAGTTAATACGGTAGTGTTACGAAGTGTTAAAAACGTCAAAAAGGTGACAAACATTGGAATAAAGCGACAACAAAAGAGAAACCTACGGAAAAAGTTAAAGACATTGATTAAAAAATGTCAAAAGTGTTGATTTTCATTTTGACGAGAATCTTCGGCCAGATGTCCGTTAACTTACCCGTTCTCTGTGTTGGCGTTCTACACTCCGGTGGATTTCTGAGGACTATGGTTACCTGGTCCTCAGATCTCAGACAGCTAGCTAGACTATCTGTCAAATCTGAGTCTAAAACAACAAATGTTCCACCAAAACAAGCTCCTTCCCGAGACTATTTTGCAGCGGCACCGTGGTTCTGTCCGCACCGTCCAAGACGATTGTGATCGCCATGCGAGAATGGAAAGCTCGACATTGTTAGCGAAGATCGGTGGGGCTTTGTAAACAGTCAATCCATTTGAAAGGGACTCCATTTAAAAACCAAACCAGAGAAATCTTCCTGCAGAATCAGAGTAGTGCCTAAATCCACATGTAGACACAAGTACGACCTAAAACTATTCATTTTTGACGTTTCCTTCCAAATGTTTTATTTATCCGTGTTTGACTTCTTTCTTCATGCGGGGAAGAGGATCTTTACTCTATCCCCTGTCATATTAAATGAGAGTTTTCAATGCAATGCATAATTTATACATTTGATCAAAGCTAATTAGAAAAAAAGAGACAATGTGGCAAGCTTGGCGTCAAAAAGAAGCTTTTGAAAATGGAAAAAGACTCGATAGCCAAAAGATGATGCAAAAATCCCGCAAGTTAAGTAAAAGTCAAAGCAGTAGGACGGCATGTAAACTCTAATTTCCTCCTCTCTGGGTGTGTAGTTAATTTTATCTCAATTAGGATGATGTCTGCTGGAGCTGTCATGCTTTCTGTGGCTAATTACACTATTTTGCATCCAACCGATAAGCCTATTTCTGTTGATTACTATTGTCTGCCCATTGGTGTAATTTCTATCCACCTTGTATTCAAGCATAAATGCCGAAGTGAAATACTTATTGGTTAAAAACAATGCCTAGTTTACCGCAGCCATTAGGCTGTTCTCTGTTTTTACTGTGATGCTCAACAGCGTAAAACATGCAGAATAATGAATACGCCTAGCTTGTCTTATTCCCCAGTAATTGTGCTGTTGAGGCTAATTTCCATATTCTTTGAATGTTTACCATGTCCATCCAACAGTAATCACCACAAATAGGCTCTGCACCTTAATGCCACATTAGGGACAAGAGCAAGTTTCTTTTTTCTTTTTTTTATTCCACTAGAGCAGAGAGGATTGTACCCTTCCTGCCCCGGGAGTTTCATTACGCTCCTCTGGTCCAATCACATGATGTCAAGACAACTGCATGGATGTACCAGAGCGGAAGAAGGGAAGGAGACTCTTGTCTAGTCAAACCAGCTTCTTTTTTTTTTTTTTTGTGTTTGCTCAGTCTGCAGTGTGGTTGTCTCGCCCGCCGGCAGCAACAGAAAAAGCCGGACAACGCTCGGATTCTGGCCGAGCTCTCTCACAGCAGCGCCGGACCCGGCACGATGTGCACAGTCGCACGATGTGCACAGTCACACATGTGCACAGTAGAGGATCTATCACTGCTAGGGCTCAGGGTTCAGTTTTCTGCTTCTCTCTGTGTGTAAAGAATACCGACTGTCCGAACGCGTGACTGTCCAGACGAGGAAAATATTGTGATGCTATTATAATTATAATATTAGAACAGTAAGGCATGGCAGCTTCATTTGTATAGCACATTTTAGTGTCAATGCACTTGTAAGTATTGCAATATTCCCCAATTAATTAATTTTCCCTTGTGGGACTAATAGGATACATTATTATTGCAACATATTATTATTTAATGTCAAATTTGCAGTAACTTACTGGCAACAATTGTCCAGCAAGTTACTGTGAAT
>NW_022605577.1:1212536-1212774 GCF_008692095.1 Etheostoma spectabile | reverse complement strand
TTTTTACAGTAAAGGTACCGTACGTCCATTTACAGTATTTTATGTATTCACTGTAAAATACAAAACAAACACAACACATGATAAAAAAAAGTAAAAATACAGTAGTTTACTTTACTATTTACAGTACTACAGTACAGTGGCTATGTTGTGATTCCTTTCTTTTTCACAGTACTGCTTAGACTACTGTGATTTCAACTATAATACTTAGACTATTGTGATTTTGTCATGTTGACAAGGT
>NW_022605577.1:1212202-1212526 GCF_008692095.1 Etheostoma spectabile | reverse complement strand
CTTTACAGTATTCTACTGTAAAAATCATACAGTAGTGTTACTGTGAAATCTAAAGGAAATAACTTTAGATTTCACAGTCGTTATTTACAGTCTTCTCGATTACGTTCAAGGGAACCATATTTTCCAGCGACTGACGCCCGTTGTAAAACCTCTTTAAAACACGTGAATTGAAACAAAAGTAATTGGGTAGGGTCAGGAAAAAATTATGGTTTAGGTTAAAATACGTATTTTAACGAGTAACTTCCTTTTTTTTTTTAACCTGGACCCTATTTTCCTATGTTTTTGTCTTAAATGTCTTTTCCACCAAGGCTAACCAGGTGCTGG
>NW_022605577.1:1211881-1212192 GCF_008692095.1 Etheostoma spectabile | reverse complement strand
GTGCTATTGCCAGTTTGGTGCTGGTTCTACTCAACAGTTCTCTAAGAACCAGCTGGGTGTTCCCCAGCCTGAGGGCCAGCAGACCGTTGGTTTCCTCCACAGACCACGGTTGTTTTGGTTTCCCATCCATGTCCGACGCTAACATTAACAGCTCTCTATGGTTAACAGCTGACCGGTGGTTTAAAAATGGCGGCCAGAAGTTGTTTTGTTTTCGAACGTCATGATAACCCCGCCCCCAGCCGGTTCTTATCTCTAGACCAGCGCTACGTTAGTACTGTGTTGGAACCTGTTTTCTTGGCCCAGAGCCAGGT
>NW_022605577.1:1210818-1211871 GCF_008692095.1 Etheostoma spectabile | reverse complement strand
GGAAAAGCAAAGAACCGGTTCGATATTTGGCATTGACTCCGAACCAGCACCAGAACTGCCTTGGTGGAAAAGACACATAAGGGACTGATGGGCAGGGGACATTTTTACGACAAAATGCATGCCCAAAAATGTAATTTGTTACTCAATCTGAGTAACGTATTCTGAATATTTGGATTACTTCCTATAAAGTAATATATAAAATAGCTTTGTATACACGTTGTGCAAAAAGTGTTGATAACATAAATGTTGCACTGTAATGAAATGGCTAAATATTAAATATCGCACTGAATGCACTGTATTATAAATCAGTATTGCGCAGTAGGTGGGAGAAGGAAAAAAAATCACAATGGCCTACATATTTCATACACAGGACTTTTAAGGAAACATAAGACATTAGCCTAACTGACAGTAGGCAGTAAGCTAAATGTAGCTATCTGCACTAACTACACATTGAACTGCATACTCCAAAAATCTAACGACAGTCTTTCAACACACACATAGGAGAGTGTAAATTTGCATGTCAACTAAGCAGGTACCCGATACAACTATAAAATATCATTGTAAAACGTTTTACCATAAATTCACTGCCACTACACTATTTACAGTATACATACTGTATTTTAAAGCTAGAGTATTTAACTGTCAACAAGTGGACAGGTAAAAATTGTATAAGAATTTAAAGTAATATACTGGCAGCAGCTTTGCCAGTAAACTATTTATTTACAGTAAACATACTGTATTTTAAAACTAATGTATTTAACTGTAGACAGGTGTACCATTTCTTACTTTATTATTTGAAAAATTACAGTATTTTGCTGGAAGCAGCTTCACCAGTATTATACTTCAATAAAATATTTTAGCTATTTTTGATTTACTGTAAATAAATTATTGAATTTGCTGTAATTAACACTTCTGTTGGCAGCACCATAAAATAGTATTATGAAAATCTCAGGATCCAGAAAAGTAAATTCTGCAGCTTTAAGTTCTACCTCAGGGATAGCTAGGTGACCAGTTAAACTCCAGCAGACCACTACCCCTGGCCAATTGAGGGGG
>NW_022605577.1:1205140-1210808 GCF_008692095.1 Etheostoma spectabile | reverse complement strand
GGGGGGGGACACTTACTTTGAGTCTTCTTTGGGTTGGAGGCGGAGTCTTTGGACGGTGAAAGCTGGTTGGTTGTTGGCAAGCAGAGGTTTCACTTCAGTTCTATTTCTCCCTTCTCTTTCCTTAATTTGAGATGCTTGAATTCCCAAGATAGAAACCCATCCCTGCCCTGGCTCTGCTGTGTCGGTTCCGGCTCCATCCCTATCTCTATTTTTTTCTTTTCATATTGGCACGTCTATGAAATGCATGGAGTTGCCTTAATTTATTTAGACAGTGAATAAACAGAAGTATCGTCATGTAATCCATTGATTTCGACAATGTAATTTTATTCTTGATTTCAACTGTTCAAATTGTAACTGTAACGGAATACCATCCATCCATCCATCTTCGACCGCTTATCCGGTGTCGGGTCGCGGGGGCAGCAGCTGTGTTGTCCTTCCCGTCAAAATTGAAATCAACACTTTTGTTGACATTTTTATCAACGTTTTTAACTTTTATGTTTTGTCTTTCTTTTCAGACTGTTGATGCTGTGTTTGTCACTTCTTTTGACGTTTAACACCACATAACACTAACTTATTAACTTTATTTTTTACAGGTATTTTTGGAATTTATGGTCATAAACCTCTTTATAGGAAATTATACCTAAAGTTTGAGTTAGAAAAGCCGCAATTTGGAATTATTTCGACTAAAATAAAGGAATGGATGCTGATGGATAATCACAGACTGGAATATGTCAACTTTTACTCAATACTGTTTCAAACCACTTCATTTTTTCAAATGCTATAAATTGAATAAGACGCCCCAAAATTATGAAAGTAGAGATTTGTACTCGCCAAAGAAGTTGTGTGGAATCAATCATGTTATTTGGGTAGTTAAAAAGCACATTGATATAGGAAAACCGGTTAATTTGAGCAAAGGACACAGGAGGGTTTAAAGAATTGGATAGAAGTTGAGTTGCTCCGTTGTTTCATGAGCACGATGTACACACGCTCTTATAAAAACAACGAATGCAACAAAACTGCATTACCAATTACATTTGAGGGAAATGTAATTTTTTAAAGAATTTTGGTTTGGGCTTTTTCCACCTTTAAATGACAGGACAGTGTGAAAGGGGAGAGATGGGAAGACAGTATAGGGTGAAAAAAAAATGACACAGCATAGTATAGGTATTTTCCGTGGCAATACGTATCGATACACAGACACCAAGTATAGATCTATTATTATATATATATGTGTTGGCCAGTTTGTCTAATTGACCATCCATTGTGTATGGGATATCTTTTAGAATAAACAGATGTTTCTTTTGGGGACGTCATTTGAATTGGAAACATTGAAGTTGGAAAAAAGGTAATAAATTGCAACATATCGCAGAATATTGCAATATGTTAAAAATCGCAACAAAATCGTATCATTAGGCATCTGGTGATTCCACCCCTAGAAAACATGCAGGAAATTGTCAGAGTCGGACTCAAACCCTGGACCTAATAACTGTATATATGCATTGCTCTACATCAGAACGTAACTGGGCATGTCAGAGGAAAATAAGCCCTTTAGTGGATGTAAATAAAGGTGGGTAGCTGCCAACAGAACAGTTGCAAAATTTAAGTTTATAGAAGAATAGTTTAATTTCATAAGAATCATGTTTAAAATCGCAACAATATCGTATTGATCACAAGGCATCTGGTGATTCCACCCCTAGAAGACATGCAGGAAATCGTCACAGGTCAGACTCAAACCCTGGACCTAATATATTGTACTGTGCACTTGCTCTCCCACTGAGCAAACCCAGCCACAAGGGAAACGTAATTTGTCCTGGATCACGTTTGTCTTAGCCCCGTCACACGGGATTAGTATTACGGGGTGACCTCTAGTCATTTGTAACATTACGGAGGTTGTCTGTGGTCTTCATCCTGTGCGAATAGGCCATGTCGTAATATGTCATGTAAAAGTTCCCTTCAAATGACCTACCATATTTTGCCGACACCAAGGTCCCGTGATGAATTAGCCCGAGTGAATGTTTGGGGGGGGGGGTATTAGAGAGAAAGAAAGATGTGTTTGGAGTTTTGCCGCCCTGACAGTAGCACTGTCCTATTGCGTGAATTTGAAAGACAACT
Source organism: Etheostoma spectabile (assembly GCF_008692095.1). Classification (NCBI taxonomy): domain Eukaryota; kingdom Metazoa; phylum Chordata; class Actinopteri; order Perciformes; family Percidae; genus Etheostoma; species Etheostoma spectabile. The sequence goes on along the minus strand of NW_022605577.1, from coordinate 1,208,696 downwards.
GTTTTTCCCACCCTTGGATTGAGCCCTGCCAATGGGGAGTTCCCAGAACCAACATTGGATGAGGGTCTGGCTGTCAGGCTAGTCGAAGTCCTCATGTGGACAAAAGGCTTTGAAATATGTGTAGTAGTGAGCAAGAACGCTGTAACCTCAGCTGCAAGTAACCCTATGGGCAAGTATCATTGTCAATGGTACAACGTACCACTTAAAGTGCTGTTTTGGCCACTGATGGACTCTGATATTGTTCTAGGTGTTGATTATTCCCCTCGCGGGAACATCACCTTATCGTGGTGGAGAGGTTTGGTGTCCCTATGAACCTGAGGGCTGTGTTGTCTGGAGCTTTGTGTCCTGGTGGGTCTCCCATGGCAAAGTGGTTAGGTGAGGGGCCAGACGAAGAATGGTTCAAAAAACCCTATGAGAGACCAAGGAAGAAAGAGGGAGTGACCCTGCCGGAGGAGGCCCGGGGCCCCCGTCTGGAGCCAGGCCAGACGGCGGGCTCGTCAGCGAGCGCCTGGTGGCCGGGTTGCCACGGAGCCGGTCGGCACAGCGAAGAAGCTACGTGGCACCCTCATCTCCATCCATGGGCTCACCACCTGTGGGAGGAACCGCTGGGGTGCGTGCGCTGCCATATGGGTGGCGGCGAAGGTCAGGGGCTCGACGGACCAGAACCGGGCGGCAGAGGCTGGCTCTGGGACGTGGAACGTCAATCTCTGTGGGAAGGAGCCGGAACTTGTGCGGGAGGTGGAGCGTTACCAGTTAGATCCGTGGGGCTACCTCACGCACAGTCTCGGTTCAGGAACGTAACTCCTGGATAGGGGTTGGACTCTGTCCTATCCGGAGTTGCCCAGGGTGTGAGGCGCCGGGCGGGTGTGGGATAATCACAAGCCCCGGCTGAGCGCCGCTGCGTTGGAGTTTACCCCGGTGGACGAGAGGGTCGCCTCCCTACGCCTGCGGGTGATGGGGGGGAAACTCTGAGTTGTTTGTGCATATGCCACCAACAGGAGTGTTCAGGATATTCAGCCTTCTTGGAGACCTGAATGGAGTCCTGTATGGGGCTCCAGTAGGGGACTCCATAGTTTGCTGGGGGACTTCAACGCACACGTGGGCAATGATGGAGATACTTGGAGAGGCGGATTGGGAGAGAACGGCCTCCCTGATAATCAGAGTGGCTGTTTGTTGTTGGACTTGTGCTAGTCATGGATTGTCCATAACAAACACCATGTTCGAACATAGGGATGCTCTAAGTGTACGTGGTACCAGAGCACCCTAGGCAAAGGTCAATGATCGATTTTAATCGTTTATCTGATCTGAGGCGTATGTTTTGGACACTCGGGTGAAGAGAGGGCAGAGCTGTCAACTGATCACCATCTGGTGGTGAGTTGGGTCAGGGGGTGGGGGAGGACTTGGACAGACCTGGTAAGCCCAAACGCGTAGTGGGGTAAATTGGGAACGTTGGAGGGGCCCTGTCCGACGGACTTTCAACTCACACCTCCGGCGGAGCTTTCGTGCATCCTTGGAGGCTGGGGGGATTGAACCTGATGGGACAATGTTCAAAGTTCCATTGCTGAAGCTGCGGCGGGGAGCTGTGGTCTTAGGGTCTTAGGGGCTTAAGGGGCGGTAAACCACGAACACCCCGGTGGACACCGGTGGTCAGGGAAGAAGTCCGACTGAAGAAGGAGTCTTTCGGGATATGTTATCCGGAGGACTCGGACGCAGTTGCAAGGTACCACGGCCAGAAGGGCTGCGCCTCTGCCGTGGCAGAGGCAAAGCAGCGGGTGTGGGAGAAGTTCGGAGAAGACATGGAGAAGGACTTTCGGTCGGCACCAAGGTGCTTCTGGAAAACCGTCGCCACCTCGGAGGGGAAGCGGGGGGACTCATCCAAGCTGTATACTTCAATTCAATTCAATTTTATTAAGAGTTATCTCAAGACACTTTACAGATAGACCACACTCCAGAATTTACAAGGAACCAAGTTCTAATAGTCCTACAGTAGATGGGACATTGTGACCTCAACGGGGAGGTAATGAGCAGTGGAAGGAGCACTTTGAGGAACTCCTAAATCCAGCTGACACGTCCTCTGTGGTGGAGGCAGAGCTGGAGGATGATGGGGGATTATCGTCAATTTCCCTGGTGGAGGTCGCTGAGGTAGTCAAACAACTCCACAGCGACAAAGCCCCAGGGATTGATGAGATCCGTCCAGAAATGCTGAAGGCTCTGGGTGTGGAGGGGCTGTCTTGGTTGCACGCCTCTCAACATTGCGTGGAAGTCTGGGACAGTGCCGAAGGAGTGGCAGACTGGGGTGGTGGTTCCCCTCTTCAAAAAGGGGGACCAGAGGGTGTGGTGCCAATTACAGGGGTATCACACTTCTCAGCCTCCCTGGTAAGTCTACTCCAAGGTGCTGGAAGGAGGGTTCGGCCGATAGTCGAACTCTGATTGAGAGGAACAATGCGGATTCCGTCCTGGTCGTGGAACAACGGACCAGATCTTTACTCTGCAAGGATCCTGGAGGGAGCCGGGAGTATGCCAACCCGTATACATGTGTTTTGTGGATCTGGAGAAGGCGTATGACGGGCCCCGGGAGAAAACTGTGGGAGGTGCTGCGGGAGTATGGAGTGAGGGGGTCCCTTCTTAGGGCCATCCAATCTCTGTATGACAAAGCGAGAGCTGTGTCCGGGTTCTCGGCAGTAAGTCGGACTCGTTCCAGGTGAGGGTGTGGCCTCCGCCAGGGCTGCGCTTTGTCACCAATCTGTTTATAATATTTATGGACAGGATATCGAGGCGTAGTCGGGGCGGGGAGGGGTTGCAGTTCGGTGGGACGGATCTCATCGCTGCTTTTGCGATGATGTGGTCCTGATGGCGTCATCGGTCTGTGACCTTCAGCACTCTCTGGATCGGTTCGCAGCGAGTGTGAACGGCTGGGATGAGGATCAGCACCTCTAAATCTGAGGCCATGGTTCTCAGCAGGAAACCGATGGAGTGCTTTCTTCGGGTAGGAGTGAGTCCTTACCCCAAGGAAGGAGTTTAAGTACCTTGGGGTCTTGTTCACGAGTGAGGGGACTATGGAGGTGAGATTGGTCGGAGAATGGAGCAGCAGGTGCGGTATTAATTCTGTTACTAGTTGTGACGAAAGAGAGCTGAGCCAGAAGGCAAAGCTCTCGATCTACCGGGCAATTTTCGTTCCTACCCTCACCTATGGTCTGAAGGCTGGGTCATGACCGAAAGAACAAGATCCAGGGTACAAGCGGCCGAAATGGGTTTCCTCAGGAGGGGGGCTGGCGTCTCCCTTAGAGATAGGGTGAGAGCACAGTCATCCGAGAGGAGCTCGGAGTAGAGCCGCTGCTCTTCGGTCGAAAGGAGCCAGTTGAGGTGGTTCGGCATCCGGTAGGATGCCTCTGGGCGCCTCCCTAGGAGGTGTTCCAGGCACGTCCAGCTGGGAGGAGGCCCGGGGAAGACCTAGGACTAGGTGGAGAGATTATATCTCCCACTGGCCTGGAACGCCTCGGATCCCCAGCGGAGTGGGTGTGGCTTGGGAAAGGGAAGTTTGGGGCCCCCTACGGAG
>NW_022605577.1:1205008-1205115 GCF_008692095.1 Etheostoma spectabile | reverse complement strand
GGAGTTCCTCAAAGTGCTCCTTCCACTGCTCTATTACCTCCCCAGTTGAGGTCAACAATGTCCCATCCTTACTGTAGGAAACTATTAGAACTGTTGGGTCCTTGTAA
>NW_022605577.1:1204884-1204998 GCF_008692095.1 Etheostoma spectabile | reverse complement strand
GTGGTCTATCTGTAAAGTGTCTTGAGATAACTCTTAATAAAATTGAATTGAATTGAAGTATACAGCTTGGATGAGTCCCCGCTTCCCCCTCCTGAGGTGGCGAACGGTTTTCCA
>NW_022605577.1:1201500-1204841 GCF_008692095.1 Etheostoma spectabile | reverse complement strand
CCGAACTTCTCCCACACCCGCTGCTTTGCCTCTGCCACGGCAGAGGCTGCAGCCCTTCTGGCCCGTCGGTACCTTGCAACTGCGTCCGGAGTCCTCCGGGATAACATATCCCGGAAAGATCCCTTCAGTCGGAAGGCTTCCCGACCACCGGTGTCCACCAGGGTGTTCGTGGGTTACCGCCCTTGAAGCACCTAAGACCCTAAGACACAGCTCCCGCCGCAGCTTCAGCAATGGAAACTTTGAAATTGTCCATCAGGTTCAATGCCCCCAGCCTCCCAGGGATGCAGAAAGCTGCCGGAGGTGTGAGTTGAAAGTCCGTCGGACAGGGGCCTCCTCCAGACGTTCCCAATTTACCCGCACTACGCGTTTGGGCTTACCAGGTCTGTCCAGAGTCCTCCCCCCCCCTGACCCAACCTCACCACCAGATGGTGATCAGTTGACAGCTCTGCCCTCTCTTCACCGAGTGTCCAAAACATACGGCCTCAGATCAGATGAAACGATTTAAATCGATCATTGACTTTGGCCTAGGGTGCTCTGGTACCACGTACACTATGAGCATCCCTATGTTCGAACATGGTGTTTGTTATGGACAATCCATGACTAGCAAGAAGTCCAACAACAAACAGCCATCTGTTCAGATCAGGGAGGGCCGTTTCCCCAATCACGCCTCTCAAGTCTCCCATCATTGCCCACGTGTGCGTTGAAGTCCCCCAGCAAACTATGGAGTCCCCTACTGGAGCCCCATACAGGACTCCATTCAAGGTCTCCAAGAAGGCTGAATACTCTGATCCTGTTTGGTGCATATGCACAAACAACAGTCAGAGTTTCCCCCCCATCACCCGCAGGGTGGGAGGCGACCCTCTCGTCCACCGGGGTAAACTCCAACGCAGCGGCGCTCAGCCGGGGGTTGTGAGTATCCCCACACCCGCCCGGGCGCTCACACCTGGGCAACTCGGAGTAGGACAGAGTCCAACCCCTACCAGGAGTACGGTTCCTGAACCGAGACTGTGCGTAGAGGTAAGCCCACAGATCTAACTGGTAACGCTCCACTCCCGCACAAGTTCGGCTCCTTCCCCACAGAGAGGTGACGTTCCACGTCCCAGAGCCAGCCTCTGCCGCCCGGGTCTGGTCCGTCGAGGCCCTGACCTTCGCCGCCACCCATATGGAGCGCACCCGACCCAGGGGTTCCTCCCACAGGTGGTGAGCCCATGGGATGGAGATGAGGGTGCCACGTAGCTTTTCGGGCTGTGCCGACCGGGTCCGTGGCAACCCGGCCACAGGCGCTCGCTGACGAGCCCGCCGTCTGGGCCTGGCTCCAGACGGGGGCCCCGGGCCTCCTCCGGGGCAGGGTCACTCCTCTCTTCCTTGGTCTCTCATAGGGTTTTTGAACCATTCTTCGTCTGGCCCCTCACCTGAGACCACTTTGCCATGGGAGACCCTACCAGGAGCACAAAGCTCCAGACAACACAGCCCTCAGGTTCATAGGGACACACAAACCTCTCCACCACGATAAGGTGATGGTTCCCCGGAGAGGGGAATAATGTCAGACACCTAGAACAATAATCAGAGTCCATCAGTGGCCAAAACAGCACTTTAAGTGGTACGTTGTACATTGACAATGTACATTTGCCCTATAGGGTTACATTGCAGCTGAGGTTACAGCGTTCTTGCTCACTACTCAACATATTTCAAAGCCTTTTGTCCACATGAGGGACTTCGACTAGCCTGACAAGCCAGACCCTCATCCAGATGTTGGGTCTGGGAACTCCCCATTGGCAGGGCTCAATCCAAGGGGTGGGAAAAACAGTTGTCTTTCAAATTCACGCAATAGGACAGTGCTACTGTTTCAGGGCGGCAAAACTCCAAACACATCTTTCTTTCTCTAAATGACCCCCCCCCCCAAACATTCACTCGGGCTAATGTCATCACGGGACCTTGGTGTTCGGCAAAATATGGTAGGTCATTTGAAGGGAACTTTTACATGACATATTACAGACATGGCCTATTCGCACAGGATGAAGACCACAGACAACCTCCGTAATGATTACAAATGACTAGAGGTCACCCCGTAATACTAATCCCGTGTGAACGGGGCTAAAGACAAACGTGATCCAGGACAAATTACGTTTCCCTTGTGGCTGGGTTGGCTCAGTGGGTAGAGCAAGTGCACATGTACAGTATATTAGGTCCAGGGTTTGAGTCTGACCTGTGACGATTTCCTGCATGTCTTCTAGGGGTGGGAATCACCAGATGCCTTGTGATACAATACGATATTGTTGCGATTTTTAAACATGATTTCTTATGAAATTAAACTATTCTTCTATAAACTTAAATTTTGCAACTGTGTCTGTTGGCAGCTACGCGCACCTTTAATTTACATCCACTAAAGGGCTTATTTTGCCTCTGACATGCCCAGATTACGGTTCTGAATGTAGAGCAAGTGCATATATACAGTATATTAGGTCCAGGGTTTGAGTCCGACATCTGACAATTTCCTGCATGTTTTCTAGGGGTGGGAATCACCAGATGCCTAATGATACGATATTGTTGCGATTTTTAAACATATTGCAATATTCTGCGATATGTTGCAATTTATTACCTTTTTTTCCAACTTCAAATGTTTCCAAATTTCAAATGACGTCCCCAAAAGAAACATCTGTTTTATCTAAAAAGATATACCCATACACAATGGGATGGTCAATTAGACAAACTGGCCAACACATATATATATAATAATAGATCTATACTTGGTGTCTGTGTATCGATACAGTATTGCCACGGAAAATATCGCTATACTATGCTGTGTCGATTTTTTTTTCACCCTATACTGTCTTCCCTATCTCTCCCCTTTCACACTGTCCTGTCAGTTAAAGGTGGAAAAGCCCAAACAAAATTCTTTAAAAAATTACATTTCCCTCAAAATGTAATTGGTAATGCAGTTTTGTTGCATTCGTTGTTTTTATAAGAGCGTGTGTACATCAGTGCTTCATGAAAACAAATGGAGCAACTCAACTTCTATCCAATTCTTTTAACCCTCATGTTGTCCTTTGCTCAAATTAACCGGTTTTCCTATATCAATGTGCTTTTTAACTACCCAAAATAACATGATTGATTCCACACAACGTTCTTTGGCGAGTACAAATCTCTACTTTCATTAATTTTGGGGCGTCTTATTCAATTTTATAGCATTTGAAAAACATTGAAGTGGTTTTGAAACAGTATTGAGTAAAAGTTGACATATTCCAGTCTGTGATTATCCATCAGCATCCATTCCTTTAATTTTAGTCGAAATAATTCCAAATTGCGGCTTTTCTAACTCAAACTTTAGGTATAATTTCCTA
>NW_022605577.1:1200074-1201490 GCF_008692095.1 Etheostoma spectabile | reverse complement strand
TTATTGACCATAAATTCCAAAAATACCTGTAAAAAATAAAGTTAATAAGTTAGTGTTATGTGGTGTTAAACGTCAAAAGAAGTGACAAACACAGCATCAAAAGTCTTGAAAAGAAAGACAAAACATAAAAAGTTAAAAACGTTGATAAAAAATGTCAACAAAAGTGTTGATTTTCAATTTTGACGGGAAGACAACACAAGGGTCAAGTTCTCATTGCATGTGTGTTTCTACCACTTGCATCCTTGGACCAGTGGTTCCTCACCTTTTGTTGTCCCCCTAAAATGAAACTACTCACTTGCACATGGCTAGTTCAACCAAAAAGGGATTTTTTTAAAAAATTTTCACCCTTGTTTTCTTGGATTAAATGATCGACCTCAAACGGATCGGAGGTGAAGTCAATGGAATTTCAGTGCAGCTGAAATAACTTCTGTCTTCTCTGGACCTCTTTGTCTTGCGCCCCTCGTTAAGGTCCCGACCCCTCACGTCCCGCCCCACAGAAAGTTGTGAATTTGACTTTTTGGTCCCACTTTGAAATACAGTTTGCATGAGCAGTGATGACCATAAAAAGACAACTTGAGCGCCATTAACTGTTGATCTTGCAGAAGTCAAATGCAGCAATGACAGCTTAGCACCAAAATGGAATAAATGAGTGGAGGCTTCGGTGTTAAGCCCAGCTGGAAAGAAAGCACAAAGGGACTGAATAAAGGCCGGGAGCCGCGACTGGATTAATGAATGTAGACATAAATTGGGAGAAACTCGTTTTAGCCAGTCATCTGCGAGAGAGATCTATGTGCGCGTCTTCTTTTGCAGTCTGAGTACACCTGCATCTGGGATTCAGCCATTCTGTCATTAGCTGAGCGCGCCTTTGATTTAGCTTTGGAAAATATTAACATCCTCTCAGACAAAACTTCCGCAAGTCACGGAGCTCCTCTACCCCTTTACTTAAGGAAATGAAGATTTCATGAAGGCAATTAAGAGCCTTGTAGAAATGTGATGCAGTGCTTTCTAAGCTCTGTGTGCCATGGATGCTTGAGTCCATTTACATCCGACTGCGTCTGTCCTCATAGATGCCTCCACTCTTTCTTGCATTTTACAGCATTTCTTCCCCCCCTCCGTGCTTCCCCTCCCCTCTCCCTCTCTCTATCCCCCTCTGTCACATGTCCCCTTCTCCTTTCTGTCATTATCATCTCCATCTTTCTCACTATTCCCCCCCTCTCTCTCTCTCTCTCTCCATCTGTCCCTTCTTATGATATAAAACATGAATCCATTATTCATTCATTCCAACGTATCTATCATCGGCGCGTGCTGCACCGTGCCCCTTGTCTGAGAAGCCTTTTCTCGCCGTGCTTCAGTTATTCACGACTCGGTCGCACGGCCCCGTCTGAAAACACCGCACAACACTGGGGAGTGTGTTTT